>NC_088229.1:6836092-6923592 GCF_036934945.1 Oncorhynchus masou masou | reverse complement strand
CCGTTCTTGACACAAACCAGTGCACCTTGTCTTGCCCGTTCACCCTCTGAATGGCACACATACACAATCCATGTCTCAATTGTTTCAAGGACTTAAAAATCTTTTTTTTTTTTAAACCCGTTTCCTCTCCCCTTCATCTACACTGATTGAAGTGGATTGAACAAGGAATGAGAACAATAAGGGGATAGCTTTCACCCCAATTCACCTGGTCAGTCTATGTCATGGAGACACCAGGTGTTCTTAATGTTTGTTTACTATTGTATCATACTTGTGTCTGTTCAGTAAGTATGATGCTATAGGATGATAGCTACTTCTTGCTAACTATGTTCATGGTTACTGTTATCAGGAAGTGATTAGATTAGATTATAATTGCTCATAATCTCGTGAACAGTGATGCTGTAAAGTCTCTCTGACGGGAAATGAGCTGTTTTTACCCTTTTGTTGGGAACTTTATCCGGGCAACTCACAAAACTACGTCACTGCCTCTCTGTGTTTTCCCGTCAAGAGGATCATACCAGCATCGTAAAACGCTTATCATTATCTTAAAGGGACGTTTAAATTCATTCATTTACCCGTTGATTCTTGATGAATATAATTTATAAATGCATCATGAGTTTAGTTTAATTGTCGTACCAGATCAGAACCCAAAATATAAGCCTGTTTTATTTACTCCAATGTTTGTAAACTATGTCATTGTAAAATAAAAACCCTGTAAAAACCCAAACAGTGTTAAAACTATCGTGTTGATATCATGCATGGATGGGCCTGGAGAAATGTTACCACTTGTTGGACAACCATTAAAACCTCTTTAGGATCAGACACTTAAAAAAAAAAAAATGCCCAAAATTGACATACCCAAATCTAACTGCCTGTAATGCAGGCCCTGAAGCAAGCATATGCATATACTTGGTACCATTTGAAAGGAAACACTTTTGAAGTTTGTGGAAATGTGAAAGGAATGTAGGAGAATATAACACAATACATCTGGTAAAGGATAATGCAAAGAAAAAAACAACCGTTCTTTCGTATTTTTTGTTGTTGTACCATCATCTTTGAAATGCAAGAAAATGTATTATTCCAGCCCTGGTGCAATTTAGATTTTGGCCACTAGATGGCAGCAGTATATGTGCAACATTTGAGACTGATCCAATGAACCATTGTATTATGTTCAAAATGTTGTATCAAGTCTGCCCGAATTTGCCTAATTGGTTTATTTATTAATTGGTTCCAAAATGTGCACTCTCCACAAACAATAGCAATGGTATTATTTCACTGTAACAGCTACTGTAAATTGGACAGTGCAGTTAGATTAACAAGAATTTAAGCTTTCTGTCCAATATCAGACATGTCTATGTGCTGGGAAATGTTCTTGTTACTTACAACCTCATGCTAATCGCATTAGCCTACGTTAGCTCAACTGTCCGGCAGGGGACCCACCAATCCCGAAGAAGTTTTGTAAAGAAGGATTTGTAAGTCCTTGAAAATACTGAGACATGGATTTAAATATGTTCATATGAGCTCTTACTGGAAAACAAGATACGGTGGCGTAGCGCTGTTTTACCCCCCCCCCCCCCTGTAATTATACACATGTTTGAGGCTGAGAGAACATGTTTGAGGCTGAGAGAACATGTTTGAGGCTGAGAGAACATGTTTGAGTCTGAGAGAACATGTTTGAGGCTGAGAGAACATGTTTGAGGCTGAGAGAACATGTTTGAGGCTGAGAGAACATGTTTGAGGCTGAGAGAACATGTTTGAGGCTGAGAGAACATGTTTGAGGCTGAGAGAACATGCTGGAGTTTTACTACGATCAGCAGTTGGGTATTTCATCTCTGATTATTTTGACTAAATCACGATTTCGCTTCTTTTGAATTTCGGAAAGGGAATGGAACATTTGGGCCTTAGACTTGTAAAGAGAGAGGGTGGAGCTCTTCACAGAGAGAGAGGGTGGAGCTCTTCACACAGAGAGGGTGGAGCTCTTCATACAGAGAGGGTGGAGCTCTTCACACAGAGAGGGTGGAGCTCTTCACACAGAGAGGGTGGAGCTCTTCACACAGAGAGGGTGGAGCTCTTCACAGAGAGAGGGTGGAGCTCTTCACACAGAGAGGGTGGTGCTCTTCACACAGAGAGGGTGGAGCTCTTCACACAGAGAGGGTGGTGCTCTTCACAGAGAGAGGGTTGAGCCCTTCACACAGAGAGGATGGAGCCCTTCACACAGAGAGGGTGGTGCTCTTCACAGAGAGAGGGTTGAGCCCTTCACACAGAGAGGGTGGAGCCCTTCACACAGAGAGAGTGGTGCTCTTCACAGAGAGAGGGTGGAGCTCTTCACAGAGAGAGGGTGGAGCTCTTCACACAGAGAGGGTGGAGCTCTTCACACAGAGAGGGTGGAGCTCTTCACAGAGAGAGGGTGGAGCTCTTCACACAGAGAGGGTGGAGCTCTTCACACGTCTAGAGGGTGGAGCTCTTCACACAGAGAGGGTGGAGCTCTTCACAGAGAGAGGGTGGAGCTCTTCACACAGAGAGGGTGGAGCTCTTCACACAGAGAGGGTGGTGCTCTTCACACAGAGAGGGTGGTGCTCTTCACACAGAGAGGGTGGAGCTCTTCACACAGAGAGGGTGGAGCTCTTCACACAGAGAGGGTGGAGCTCTTAACAGAGAGGGTGGTGCTCTTCACACAGAGAGGGTCGAGCTCTTCACACAGAGAGGGTGGAGCTCTTCACACAGAGAGGGTGGAGCTCTTCACACAGAGAGGGTGGTGCTCTTCACACAGAGAGGGTGGTGCTCTTCACACAGAGAGGGTGGAGCTCTTCACACAGAGAGGGTGGAGCTCTTCACACAGAGAGGGTGGAGCTCTTCACACAGAGAGGGTGGAGCTCTTCACACAGAGAGGGTGGTGCTCTTTACAGAGAGAGGGTGGAGCTCTTAACACTTATGGACCCAGAACTTAAACGAGCATCTGACCGATTACACAAAACTTTAGTTCTGGATTAACCCATATTAATAGTAATATTAATTTAGTCCCACAGTCCACGGTTGTGTTTCTACAGTCTATAGTTGTGTTTCTACAGTCTATAGTTGTGTTTCTACAGTCTATAGTTGTGTTTCTACAGTCTACGGTTGTGTTTCTACAGTCTACGGGTGTGTTTCTACAGTCTACGGTTGTGTTTCTACAGTCTACGGGTGTGTTTCTACAGTCTACGGTTGTGTTTCTACAGTCTACGGTTGTGTTTCTACAGTATACGGTTGTGTTTCTACAGTCTACGGTTGTGTTTCTACAGTCTACGGTTGTGTTTCTACAGTCTACGGTTGTGTTTCTACAGTCTACGGTTGTGTTTCTACAGTCTACGGTTGTGTTTCTACAGTCTATAGTTGTGTTTCTACAGTCTACGGTTGTGTTTCTACAGTCTACGGTTGTGTTTCTACAGTCTACGGTTGTGTTTCTACAGTCTATTTGTGTTCACAGAACAGAGCTTGTGTTTCTACAGTCTATGGTTGTGTTTCTCAGTCTCCCTTGTGACCTGGCATCTTTTGTGTTTCCCTCCAGTCTACATTTGTTTCTCCTCTGTTCTGTTTCTAAAGTCACTTTCTGTTTCTAAATTCCAAGTTGTGTTTCTAACCCTAGGAAGCTGTTTCCACAGTCTCCTTGTGTTCCTGAAGTCTACGGTCCTGTTTCTACAGTCTATGGTTGTGTTTCTACAGTCTCTGCAGTGTTTCTACAGTCTAACCATTTTTCTAAGTCTATGGTTGTGTTTCTACATCTAAGATTGTGTTTCTAAGTCTAAGTTGTGTTTCTACAGTCTACGGTTCTGTTTCTACAGTCTGACGGTTGTGTTTCTACAGTCTATAGTCTGTGTTCTACTCTCCAGGTGTGTTTCTCAGTCTACGGTTGTGTTTCTACAGTCTATAGTTGTGTTTCTACAGTCTATCGGTTGTGTTTCTACAGTCTACGGTTGTGTTTCTACCCTATCACCTGTTCAACTCAGTCTACTGACCGTTTCTACAGTCCCTGGTCCGTCTTCAAGTCTAGGTTGTGTTTTTACAGGCTCACAAATGGCAGTCAGTGCTCCGATGTGGAAGTGAGACCAGTATCCCAATTCCTTCTTTCTCAGCTGTGAACGTGTGTGTGTGTGTGGCCAGTCTCCACTCTAGCTCTCTCAGAATGACCACATGTGATTTACAAACCGCCAATCAGTACAGGTTTCAAGAACATCATTCAAGTGATTAGGACATGGTTCGTTATCTTTCTATGAAGCCACCTGCTAAAATGTCTAAACTAACGTCTCTATTTATAATCTTCATTTCTTTATTTGTCATGAGTGAAGCTGTCTTCGAAGATCAAGTTGGCAAATTTGATTGGTATGTAGCTGTTCATTGAGAATACCCATTGATGCCGCTATGCAGTTAGCTAAACTAGTGCTATGTGCTAACCATTGACAGCGTCCTATCATAGATCATGGCGAAAAGACAGAAAAGTCAGCCTCTGGGGTGTCGGGTTCAGTCAATAGGTTGCCTTGTCATGTCTGCACCTGTATTGACAGTCACTTGTTGGAATAGCTCATGAATATAAATATCTTATTGGATCTCTTCCTCTTTACAATGGGTTACGGATCCATGTGGGAAGAAGGTCTCATCTGCTCCTTTCCCAGGTGTCTTTGCCACAGAGTCGCAACGCAGCAGTAAATGAAGAAGACAAATGTACATTGGTGATTGATTAGCTAAAGTCAAAAATATATCTAGCTATATTTCCTTATTTCCAGGAGACAGCAGTATGTCCCGGGGAAGACGCTCTTTGCCCACTTTGACTCGCATTCGCAGTCGTCTAAAAACTGTTTATCGCCACCGACAAGAATATCTTTGCGTCTTTCAACTCCAGGACTGGAGAGCTCTGTGAGTATTTTGTAATTCATTTTACAATACAAAATATGTTTCTAGCTTTTCTCTTTAAGTCTGAAATCTGTGACAGAAATAAATAAAAAATAAAGTAATTGTTGTTGTTGAATATCTTCCGTAGTGTTAATTATTTTCATTACTACTTCACAGTTTGGAGACATGTTGACAAGGCGGGACCAGAGGGAACCATAGATATACTTTTGCTGCATGGACAAGGTGACAATAGTCTATAGTGTGTGTGTCTGGGACAGTGTGGTGTCTGGGACCGTGTGTGTGTCTCTGGGACCGGGGCTATGTGTGTGTGTGTGGCTTCCAGTTGAAGTGATCCGTGACCATGGTGTTGTCTGGGACCGGGGCTGTGTGTGTGTGTGTGTCTGGGACCGGGGCCTGTGTGCTCTGTCAGGTGTGGTGTGTGTGTGTGTGTGTGTTCTCTGGGACCGGGGCTGTGTGTGTGTGTGTGTGTGTGTGCCTTGTTGCTTGGCTTAGCCAACACATAACTGTGTTGTACAGAGTCAACGACATTGGCTTTCTCTTTGTTAATTGTAAGATTCTGCCTTCAGCGGGTATTTGAATGGCTGTTCTTTTACATTTCTCCAGATGCTCTGATGGTGGTTGGAGGTGGTCGTTTGCTCCGTTCCTGGGACACAAATGTTTAGGCGGGCTGAACTGGGAGGCGTGCTGGATACTCCAGGTGCTGTGGTTGTTCGTGTGCAGATGACATTTCTCCATTTTAACTGCGGTTTTGTAGCTGAGAGACGTCTCCATAGAAAATGGACAGGGATTTTAGATATTTTGCCAGATGACTAACTGCTCATAATGTCTCTCTCTATTTCAGCTTCCAGGCTGCGTGTTTTGTGGCCATACAGGACACAGTAAAGCATGTCGCGGTGCTTAAGAAAGCTTGCCATCTTCTCCACTATCTCACCAATGGGCACCAGAAATGGGTGGAAAACCTGCCTGACAGGTAGGGTACAGTCGACACTGGTTCTCATACCTGGGTCCGAACAGTATCTGTTTTCTTTCAGATACTTTAGCGGATATAATGGAAACAATAAAAAATGGTCCCAAAAATTGTGAAAAACAAACTACAAAGTATCTGAAAGATTTAAAATGCTCTTTTGAATCGAGGTCTTGAGCAATTAGGTGCTAAACTATTAAGTATTTTTTTATGGTTGTTGCCCACAGTGATACGGTCCAGTATCAGGCAGTGTACTCTGGGGGAGAAGAGGAGTCTATGTGTTGTGTTCCTAACTCTCACCTCACTATCATAGCCTACAGCCTAGAGGATGGAGAGATCATCAAGCAGGTAACTTGGTCTAGAACTCTGTTGTGTTCCTCATCAAATGGTATATAAAAGTAACTGTCCATAACTGTCACAGCTGTTTTGTGGTTGTCTGGGACCGGGGCTGTGTTGTGTGGGACCGGGGCTGTGTGTGTGTGTGTGTGTGTCTGGGACCGGGGCTGTGTGTGTGTGTATGTGTGTGTCTGGGACAGGGGCTGTGGTTGTGTTTCTACAGTCTATGTGTGTGTGTGTGTCTGGGACCGGGGCTGTGTTGTGTGTCTGGGACCGGGGCTGTGTGTGTGTTGTGTTGTCTGGGACCGGGGCTGTGTGTTGTGTTTCTGTCTGGGACCGGGGCTGTGTTTCTGGGACAGTCTGTGTGTTGTGTTTCTGTCTGGGACCGGGGCTTGTGTTTCTGGGACAGTCTATGTGTGTGTGTGTGTCTACAGTCTGGGACCGGGGCTGTGTTGTCTGGGACCGGGGCTGTGTGTTGTGTGTTCTACAGTCTGGGACCGGGGCTGTGTGTGTCCTGGGACCGGGGCTCTACGGTGTGTGTTTCTGGGACCGGGGCTGTAGTTGTGTTTCTGGGACCGGGGCTGTGTTGTGTTTCTGGGACCGTCTGTAGTTGTGTTCTGGGACCGGTTGTGATTCTACAGTCTGTGTGTGTGTGGGACCGGGGCTTCTGTGTGTGTGTCTACCCCGGGCTGTCTATGTTGTGTTTCTGTGTCTGTGTGTGTGTTTCTGGGACCGTCTATGTGTGTGTGTTTCTACCGTCTACAGTTGTGTTGTGTGTGGTCACAGATGGCAGTCAGTGCTTGTGGAAGTGAGAGCACGAATGGACCGGGGCTTTGTGTGTGGGACCGGGGCTGGTGTGTGTGTGTGTGTGGGACCTTCTTTCTCAGCTGTGTGTGACAGTGTGTGTGTGTGTGTGTGTGTGTGTGTGTGTGTGTGTGTCACACTCCAGCTGTGGTAGGTGGCGGTAATACACCACTGTGTGTGTGTGTACAAACCGCCAATGTGTACGAAAGGAACATCGACCCTGTGTGTGTGATTAGGACATGGTTGTTATCTTTGTATGAAGCCACCTGCTAAAATGTCTAAACCGGGGCGTCTCTATTTGTAACCTTCTTTTGTTATTTGTCATGAGTGAAGCTGTCTGGAAGACCGTTGGCAAATTTGATTGGTATGTAGCTGTTCTGGGACCGGGGCTGTGTGATGTGTGTGTGGGACAAGAATTGAGAATACCCATTGTGTGCTGGGACTTAACTAGTGCTATGTGCTAACCGGGGCTGTGACAGTGTCCAATATCATAGTCATGGGAAAAGACAGAAAAGTCAGCCTGTGGGATGTCTGGGACCGGTCAATAGGTTGCCTTGTCATGTCTGCACCTGTATTGACAGTGTGTTGTTGGGACCGGGGCTGTGAATATAAATATCTTATTGGGACCGGGGCTTCCTCTTTACAATGGGTTACTGGATCCATGTGGGAAGTGGTCTGGGACCGGGGCTGCTCCTGTGTGTGGTGTCTTTGGGACCGGGCAACGCTGGGACCGGGGCTGTGTGTGTGTGTGTTGGTGATTGGGACCGGGGCTAAAGTGTGTGTGTATCTGGGACCGGGGCTATGTTTCCTTATTTCTGGGACCGGGGCTGTGTGTGTGGTGTGTGTGTCTGGGACCGGGGCTGTTTGTGTGTGTTTGACTGGGACCGGGCTGTCGTCTAAAAAGTGTTTATCTGGGACCGGGGAATATCTGTGTGTGTGTGTGTGTGTCTGGGACCGGGGTGTTTGTGTACAAAATATGTTTCTGGGACCGCTTTTGTCTTTAAGTCTGAAATCTGTGACAGTGTAAATAAAAAATAAAGTAATTGTTGTTGTTGAATATCTTCCGTGAGTTAATGTCTGGGACCGGGGCTGTTTTGTGTTCTGGGACCGGGGCAGTGTTGGAGACATGTGTGTGTGTGTGCTGGGACCGGGGCTGTGTGTACTTTTGTGCATGGACAAGGTGACAATAGTCTATAGTGTGTGTGTCTGGGACTGGGGCTGTGTGTGTCTGGGACCGGGGCTATGTGTGTGTGTGTGTGTGTGTGTCTGGGACCGGGGCTGGGACCGGGGCTGTGTGTGTGTGTGTGTGTGTGTGGGACCGGGGCTGTGTGTGTGTGGGACTGGGACCGGGGCTGTGTGTGTGTGTGTGTGTGTCTGGGACCGGGGCTGTGTGTGTGTGTGTTGTTGCTTGGCTGTAGTGTCTGGGACAACATAACTGTGTTGTACAGAGTCTGGGACCGGGGCTGTGACCGGGCTGTTCTCTTTGTTAATTGTGTGATTCTGTGTGTGTGTGGACCAGCGGGTATTTGAATGGCTGTTGTGTTACATCTTCTCCAGATGCTCTGATGGTGGTTGGAGGTGTGTGTGTTTGTCCGTTCCTGGGACACAAACGTGGGCGGGCTGAACTGGGAGGCAGTGCTGGATACTGGGACCGGGGCTGTGTGTGTGTGTTGGGTGTGTGTGTGTGGGACCGGGGCTGTGTGTGTCTCCATTTGTAACTGTGGTTTTGTAGTGTGTGTGACGGGGACCGTGGACAGGGATTTTAGATATTTTGGGACCGGGGCCGTCATAATGTGTGTGTGTCTATTTCAGGGACCAGGCTGTGTGTTGTGTGTGCCATGGGACAGGGACACAGTAAAGCTGTGTGGTGTGTCTGGGACCGGGGCTGTGTGTGTGTGTGTGTGTCTGGGACCGGGGCTGTGTGTGTGTATGTGTCTGGGACCGGGGTGTGTGCCTGTGTGTGTGGTGTGTGTCTGGGACCGGGGCTGTGTGTGTGTGTGTCTGGGACCGGGGCTGTGTGTGTGTGTGTGTGTGGGACCGGGGCTGTGTGGTTCTCATACCTGGGTCCGTGTATCTGTTTTCTTTCAGGGACTTTAGCGTGTATAATGGAAACAATAAAAAATGGTGTGTGTTGCTGGGAAACAAACGTGTGTGTGTGTCTGAAAGATTTAAAATGCTGTTTTGAACCGAGGTGTTGAGCAATTAGGTGCTAAACTATTAAGTATTTTTGTGTTGTTGGGACCACAGTGTGTACGGTCCAGTATCACCGGCTGTGTGTCTGGGGAGAAGGGACCGGGGCTGGTCTATGTGTTGTGGGTGGTTCTGGGACCGGGCTGTGTGTCACTATCATAGCCTGGGACAGGGCTAGAGGATGGAGTGTCTCACCGGGGCTTGGTGTAGAACTCTGTGTCTGGGACCGGGGCTGTGTGTGTGTGTGTGTGTGTCTGGGACCTCATGTGGTATATAAAAGTATGTGTAACTGGGACACGGGGCTGTTTGTGTGTGTGTGTCTGGGACCGGGGCTGTGTGTGTGTGTGTGTGTCTGGGACCGGGGCTGTGTGTGTGTGGGACCGGGGCTGTGTGTGTGTGTGTGTGTGTCTGGGACCGGGGCTGTGTGTGTGTGTGTGTGTGTCTGGGACCGGGGCTGTGTGTGTCTGGGACCGGGGCTGTGTGTGTCTGGGACCGGGACACGGGACCGGGGTGTGTGTGTGTGTGTGGGACCGGGGCTGTGTGTGTGTGGACCGGTGTGTGTGTGTGTGTGTGTGTGTGTGTGTGTGTGTCTGGGACCGGGGCTGTGTGTGTCTGGGACCGGGGCTGTGTGTGTGTGTGTGTGTGTGTGGGACCGGGGCTGTGTGACCGTGTGTGTGTGTGTCTGGGACCGGGGCTGTGTGTGTGTGTGTGTGTCTGGGACCGGGGCTGTGTGTGTGTGTGACCGGGGCTGTGTGTGTGTGTGGGACCGGGGCTGTGTGTGTCTGGGACCGGGGCTGTGTGTGTCTGGGACCGGGGCTGTGTGTGTCTGGGACCGGGGCTGTGTGTGTGTGTGTGTGTCTGGGACCGGGGGCTGTGTGTGTGTGTGTGTGTGTGTGGACCGGGGCTGTGTGTGTGTGTGTGTGTCTGGGACCGGGGCTGTGTGTGTGTGTGTGTGTGTCTGGGACCGGGGCTGTGTGTGTGTGTGTGGGACCGGGGCTGTGTGTGTGTGTGTGTGTGGGACCGGGGCTGTGTGTGTGTGTGTGTGTGTGTCTGGGACCGGGGCTGTGTGTGTCTGGGACCGGGGCTGTGTGTGTCTGGGACCGGGGCTGTGTGTGTGTGTGTGTGTGTGTCTGGGACCGGGGCTGTGTGTGTGTCTGGGACCGGGGCTGTGGGTCTGTGTGTGTGTGTGTCTGGGACCGGGGCTGTGTGTGTGTGTGTGTGTGTCTGGGACCGGGGCTGTGTGTGTGTGTGTGTGTCTGGGACCGGGGCTGTGTGTGTGTGGGACCGGGTGTGTGTCTGGGACCGTGTGTGTGTGTGTGTGTCTGGGACCGGGGCTGTGTGTGTGTGTGTGTGTGTGTCTGGGACCGGGGCTGTGTGTGTGTGTGTGTGTCTGGGACCGGGGCTGTGTGTGTGTGTGTGTGTGTGTGTGTCTGGGACCGGGGTGTGTGTGTGTGTGTGGGACCGGGGCTGTGTGTGTGTCTGGGACCGGGGCTGTGTGTGTCTGGGACCGGGGCTGTGTGTGTGTGTGTGGGACCGGGGCTGTCTGGGACCGGGGCTGTGTGTGTCTGGGACCGGGGCTGTGTGTGTCTGTCTGGGACCGGGGCTGTGTGTGTGTGTGTGTGTCTGGGACCGGGGCTGTGTGTGTGTGTGTGTGTGTGTGTGGGACCGGGGCTGTGTGTGTGTGTGTGTGTGTGGGACCGGGGTGTGTGTGTGGGACTGTGTGTGTCTGGGACCGGGGCTGTGTGTGTGTGTGTGTGGGGACCGGGGCTGTGTGTGTGTGTGTGTGTGTGTGTGTGTGTCTGGGACCGGGGCTGTGTGTGTGTGGGACCGGGGCTGTGTGTGTGTGTGTGTGTGTGTGTGTGTGTGTGTGTGTGTGTGTGGGACCGGGGCTGTGTGTGTGTGTGTGTGTGTGACCGGGGCTGTGTGTGTGTGGGACCGGGGCTGTGTGTGTGTGGTGTGTGTGTGTGTGTGTGTGTGTGGGACCGGGCTGTGTGTGTGTGTGTGTGTGTGTGTGTGGGACCGGGGCTGTGTGTGTGTGTGGGACCGTGTGTGTGTGTGTGTGTGTGTGTGTGTGTGTGTGTGTGTGTGTGTGTGTGTGTGGGTGTGTGGGACCGGGGCTGTGTGTGTGTGTGGGGACCGGGGCTGTGTGTGTGTGTGGGGTGTGTGTGTCTGGGACCGGGGCTGTGTGTGTGTGTGTGTGTGGGACCGGGGCTGTGTGTGTGTGTGTGTGTGTGGGACCGGGGCTGTGTGTGTGTGTGTGTGGGACCGGGGCTGTGTGTGTGTGTGTGTGTCTGGGACCGGGGCTGTGTGTGTGTGTGTGTGTCTGGGACCGGGGTGTGTGGGACCGGGGCTGTGTGTGTGTGTGTGTGTGGGACCGGGGCTGTGTGTGTGTGTGTGTGGTGTGGGACCGGGGCTGTGTGTGTGTGTGTCTGGGACCGGGGCTGTGTGTGTGGGACCGTGGCTGTGTGTGTGTGTGGTGTGTGTGTGTGTGTGGGACCGGGGCTGTGTGTGTGTGTGTGTCTGTGTCTGGGACCGGGGCTGTGTGTGTGTGTGTTCTGGGACCGGGGCTGTGTGGGGACCGGGTGTGTGTCTGGGACCGGGCTGTGTGTGTGTGTGTGTGTGTCTGGGACCGGGGCTGTGTGTGTGTGTGTGTGTCTGGGACCGGGGCTGTGTGTGTGTGTGTGTCTGGGACTGTGTGTGTGTGTGTGTCAGTCCTCACCATAGCAGCAGGCTGAATAATCAGACCCAAACGGAGAAGTGAAAGTGATGAAGTGAAATTTTGAAGCCACGTGGACAGAGAAATACAGCTTTTCTCTATCCAATCAGAGCATCAGGTTCAACGTACAACCCCGCCCTTCTCTCTGCAGACAAGCAAACTAGCCAGTTGAGTTATTTGGACCACTTAATGCCTCACAATTGATTGAATGATGCGCTGGCACCCCATGTATGTATTTTCTGTAGATTCCGTATGTATGTAAAAAATGACATGCTTTGTAAATAGTATTTTGCAGGTTATCAAATCGCTCTCCCCACATATGTACATATATACATATACATACAAATACTTTTGTATGTGTGCACCCCTTCAAATTAGTGAATGAGGCTATTTCCGCCATATCCATTGCTGACAGGTATATAAAATTGAGCACACGGCCATGCAATCTCCATAGACAACCATTGGCAGTAGAATGGCCTTACTTAATGTCACCTTTCCAACAAGTCAGTTTGTTGGTCAACTGTAAGTGCTGTTATTGTGAAATGGAAAAGTCCAGGAGCAACAACGGCTCAGCCACGGAGTGGTAGGCCACACCAGCTCACAGAACAGGAACTCTGAAGTGCCTAACACTCCTACCGAGTTCCAAACTGCCTCTGGAAGAAACCTCAACACAAGAACTGTTCGTCGGGAGCTTCATGAAATGGGTTTCCATGGCCGAGCAGCCACACACAAGCCTAAGATCACCATGTGCAATGCCAAGCGTTGGCTGGAGTGGTGTAAAGCTCGCCGCCATTGGACTCTGGCACTGTGGAAACGCGTTCTCTGGAGTGATGAATCCCGCTTCACCATCTGGCAGTCTGACGGACGAATCTGGGTTTGCAAGGAGAACGCTACCTGCCCCAATGCATATAGTGCCAACTCATGTTTTTCACACCACACTCTTCATATAAATAAATAATTTATTATATAGTTTACTGCATGTATCTGGAGTGGGTTTGGTTGGTAAATCTCTGTAACCCGGTTCCCCTCCCGGGGCGGCAAGGTAGCCTAGTGGTTAGAGCGTTGGACTAGAAACCGGAAGGTTGCAAGTTCAAACCCCGAGCTGACAAGGTACAAATCTGTCGTTCTGCCCCTGAACAGGCAGTTAACCCACTGTTCCGAGGCCAGTTAACCCACTGTTCCTAGGCCGTCATTGAAAATAAGAATTTGTTCTTAACTGACTTGCCTAGTTAATTAAAGGTAAAATAAATAAAAACTCTAGTGTGAACCAAACCCAAAACAAACACATTTGGCAAATTATCTGCATGTAACTATTAAATACATCATTAACAATCATAACAAAGTAGGTCTTTCACCTTGTGACACTACACAAGCAATACAATATAACGGAGTGTTCTGGTTAGTTCCACAACGTAACGGAGTGTTCTGGTTAGTTCCACAACGTAGGGAGTGTTCTGGTTAGTTCCACAACGTAACGGAGTGTTCTGGTTAGTTCCACACACATCATATCTCTAACCCTGTTCTGGTTGTGATGTCTTATGGTTCTCAGAGTGTTCTGGTTAGTTCCCAACGTGGCTGGGAGTGTTCTGAGTCCAGCTGTGTGGTGATTGGGAGTGTTCTGAGTTCCATGGATCCCGCGGGTGTTCTGGTCTAGTTCCCTCCCGATACCGGACTGTTCTGGAGTTCCACAACGTAACCACTGTTCTGGTTAGTTCCACAACCATCGGATGTTCTGGTTAGTTCCACAACCACGGAGTCTGGTTAGTTCCAGTAAAGTGTTCTGGACACGCTGGTGTTTTTGGTTAGTTCTACAGGCTATATATTGTTTTTCGATTTAGTTCTACAACCCCCCCCCAGTGTTTGGATCTGGAGTGTCCCCAGGCTTCAGCCCGTTCTGGTGTCCAGCCAGCCCCACCCGGGAGTATAGAGAGTGTTCTGGTTAGTTCTACAGCTCAATGTTCTGGGATACACCATCGTAACTCAGTGTTCTGGTTAGTTCCACAGAATAACGGAGTGTTCTGGTTAGTTTAATTTACGTAACGGGTGTTCTGGTTATTCCACTTATCTTAGTGTTCTGGTTAGTTTTTACGATATACATCATATCTTAACCCTGTTGGTTGTGGGATGTCTGTTATGGTTCTCAGAGGTTGTTGACTAACTGGAGAATGTCCAGTGTTGAGTCCAGCTGTGTGGTGATTGGTCACCAGGGGTGCTGATGTGTGTGTCCCGCCACTGACTCCCTCTACACCCTCCCGAGTACCGGCTGAGGCGGCGCCAAAGTTCAACCACATCCCACTGCAGGTAACTCCTGATCAACCATGTCCTGAAGCTCCGAAAAAAAGAAAGTCTTCATAGTCTCAGTTAGGTGGACACGCTGGTGTGTAACAGGCTATATATTGTACCTTTTAGATTTTTAAACATCTACAACCCCCCCCAGTCTCTGGATTTGGAGGTGTCCCCTGGCTTCCAGCCCGTCCTGGTGTCCAGCCAGCCCCACCCGGCCCGCTCCCCCATCTCTGGAGTTCTTTCTCCAGCTGTATGACCAGACCACCATGTCCTGCTACAGCTCAATGCTGATGGGAGTATAGATCGGGGAGACTTCCAGCCGGTATAGAATCACCATTCGTTCATTTAATGAACTTTAATTTATCCCAGACGGGCAATTTATTATTGCTACTTATCTTACTTATAAGATTTTTACTTATACGATTTTTACCTGGGTTGTTAGTTGGGAGATCAATGGAGCTGAATGAGTTGGTGACTAACTGGAGAAATGTCTATGTTTCTAGGCGTTCTTGGTTACATTTGCCACCACAGGGGAGAAGACTGTTGATGGGATGACTAAAAACGGAAACCTTGAGTGGGAAAAAAAAAAAAAAAAGGTTCAACAACAGTTTTTTTTAAATAGTTTTTTTTTAAGATGTCTCAGAATGGGACCTAAAAAATGGAAGTGTCGCATCATGCATGTGGTCATATAGTGTGTAGTTTAGTTAGTTCTACTGAAGTATGTAACCCATTTTAGATGTTTTATTTTAGTGGAGTTTAAAGTGGGGATTCTGTTCACGATCCAGGCTTGTGATGTCAATCTGTTCAGCGCTGATTCAGGTCGTAGGTTGTTGGACACAACCGTATCTTTCCCCCTCGATCTTAACGGTGGGAGTGGAAACCCTTCAAGGTCTGTATGAGGAGAACGATCGTGGAGTATAGAGTAGGGATTGGGAGTGGAGTATAGAGTAGGGATTGGAGACCTTGATGGGAGTGGAGTATAGAGTAGGGATTGGAAACGTTGATGGGAGTGGAGTATAGAGTAGGGATTGGAGACCTTGATGGGAGTGGAGTATAGAGTAGAGATTGGAAACCTTGAGTAGGGATTGGGAGTATATAGTAGGGATTGGAGACCTTGATGGGAGTGGAGTATAGAGTGGGGATTGGAGACCTTGATGGGAGTGGAGTAGGGGGATTGGGAGTGGAGTATAGAGCAGGGATTGGGAGTGGAGTATAGAGTAGGGATTGGAGACCTTGATGGGAGTGGAGTATAGGGGGATTGGGAGTGGAGTATAGAGTGGGGATTGGAGACCTTGATGGGAGTGGAGTATAGAGTGGGGATTGGGAGTGGAGTATAGAGTAGGGATTGGGAGAGTATAGAGTAGGGATTGGGAGTGGAGTATAGAGTAGGGATTGGAGACCTTGGTGGGAGTGGAGTATAGAGTGGGGATTGGAAGTGGAGTATAGAGTGGGGATTGGAGACCTTGGTGGGAGTGGAGTATAGAGTGGGGATTGGAGACCTTGGTGGGAGTGGAGTATAGAGTGGGGATTGGAGACCTTGGTGGGAGTGGAGTATAGAGTGGGGATTGGAGACCTTGGTGGGAGTGGAGTATAGAGTGGGGATTGGAGACCTTGGTGGGAGTGGAGGCCAACAAAAAAAGGGATTGGAACTTGTGGGACCCACATCCGGATTCCAACCTTGGTGGGAGTAAACATTTTCGTGGACCCCTCCTGACAGCGGAGATTTTAGTTGTTAATTGTATTTGGTTATGTTTTTGTTTTGGGGGGGGTCTTTGGGAATTTATCCACGGGCTGCTATTGATTATAGAACTGGGATGGACAAATGGATTGCCATACGACTCACGGCCCACCTTAAAAAATTTTTTTTTAAGGCCTTCTGATCATTTTACTCAGTCTGGGTCTCAACTTACTGTTGCTAGGTAGAATAGTAGATAGAGTACAGAAGGTGCAATTTCAACATGTGGTTGTGCATCAGCAGTTTTTCTCTTATGTCAGTCAATTAGGCCAATTAACCTGATGTTATCAGCATGTTTTAGAGGGGGGATTGCCAATCAGCTATCTAAACTTGTAATCATGGTCGACTTACCAGCTGGGGGCGCCCCCCATTTTGTTAGTTAGTCTCACTCAGATATCATATTAAAAAGATGCCAATACTCTGCCTCGTGGTAAAATGAGTAGAATTGCACAAAAATGTCCTCTAAAACATACAAAATGTCTCTCTTGGCTGTCAAGACGGGGGGAATGGGTGGGGGGGTATATGGATGCGGGGACGCAGACCCACAAGCCACTGCGGCTCCTCGTGATGAGTTCAGATTTTTTCCGGCGCCCCGACCCTCGTCAAAGTTGACAAAGTCCCTGGTACAGAGTAGTCTGGCATGAGCCCCACCGAGCCAACCCATCACCTGTTGGAATATACCTGTGTGAAGGTGGTGGAGGGAAATCAATCAGTCAGATGGGTGTGTTGTTTTTGTTCAGGAAGTCGGGTGTTTAAATGAGGTCCGTAACAGTCTGCCGTGTTCCCTCCCCAGCTGTACGTCCATGCCTTCCTGAAGAAGGACGACTCTGTGGGCTACAGGGTCCTCGTGCAGACACAGGACCATGCTCTCACCTTCATACAGCAGCCAGGTACACACACACACACACACACACTGGTGCACACACACACACTGGTACACACACACACACACACACACACACTGGTGCACACACACACACACACACACACACACACACACACTGGTACACACACACACACACACACACACACTGGTACACACACACACACACTGGTACACACACACACACACACACTGGTACACACACACACTGGTACACAGACACACGCACACACTGGTACACACACACACACACTGGTACACACACACACTGGTACACACACACACACACTGGTACACACACACTGGTACACACACACTGGTACACACTGGTACACACACACACACACACACACACTGGTACACACACACACACTGGTACACACACACACACACACACTGGTACACACACACACTGGTACACACACACACACACACACGAGATGAGGCTTCTAACCAACACCTGTGATTCCAGGACGTGTGGTATGGACCAGAGAGGAGGCCCTAGCGGATGTTGTTACCATGGAGATGGTGGACCTGCCTCTCACTGGCACCCAGGCGGAGCTGGAGGGGGAGTTTGGCAAGAAAGCTGGTATAGAACATCAAAGATCCTGACTAACATGAATAATTTAAAAAAACAAGCATAGCAAAGACAACCGTTATTTTTTTATTTAAATTTTACCTTTATTTTACTAGACAAGTCAGTTAAGAGCAAATTCTTATTTTCAATGACGGCCTAGGAACAGTGGGTTAACTGCCTGTTCAGGGGCAGAATGACAGATTTGTACCTTGTCAGCTCGGGGATTCGAACTTGCAAACTTTCGGTTACTAGTCCAACGCTCTAACCACTAGGCTACCCTGCCGCCCCACAAATTACGAGGATGACACACAAAAGAAATGAGTTGTCTCGAAACAATATCATCAATGCCAAGTCATTCCCTTCAGATCTATGTATTCAAGTTTTATTTTAACATCAAAAAAATATATTTATTTATTTTTTAAATTCTAAGTATTTCACTTTTAACGTGTGGAAGTGTTTGTGTATATATATATATTTTTGTTGCCTGTATTTGTTGTCAACTGATAGCGTATAAGGTTAAATGACCATGTCTACATGAATACTTCTGACTGTATCGTTGTCCTCCGTCGGCCTCATGCCGCCTCTCTCTTTTGGTTTTCTCATTGCTGCGCTTGGATCCAGCCATTCAAGGTAACGCTGTGAGCTTGCCGTTCTTTTCTGTTTGCTTATGTGGGAAGCTGTTGTATTTTGTAAGATCAGTAGTGAAAGTAGCTCCTTCTATAAAAGTTCAGTTTTTTGCTGTTTCTTGTAGTCTGTCATTTTGTTTTGTGTTTCGTCGTAGATTAGTTTGTGCTCGTCGGTGGGGGGGGGGGGGTGTATTTTAGTGTCCCTGTAGATAGAATCCAGCCTGTTGTCGTGAAACGTGTCACTTCCTCACAGACAATGGATTTGAATGTAAAGAATTAAGGTGTGACTGGAAATGTAGATGCATAACATGTTATGTGTCTGCACCCCCCCCCCCCCCAGACGGGTTGCTCCCCATGGTCCTGAAGCGTCTGTCATCCCAGGTGATTCTGCTCCAGGTGTGGCTGGCCCACCTGTGGAAGCTGTTCTACGAAGCCCGTAAACCCCACGGCCAGGTTAAGAACGAGGTCACCATAGAAACGTTGTCCAGGGATGAGTTCAACCTGCAGAAGATGATGGTTATGGTCACGGCCTCGGGGAAGGTAAGACGAGGGGGTGGGGGTCACGGTCTCGGGGAAGGTAAGACGGGGGGGGGTCATGGCTCTCAGGAAGGTGAGGCACTGGGGGGTCACGGCCTCGGGGAAGGTGAGGCACTGGGGGGGGTGTCACAGCCTCTGGGAAGGTGAGGCACTGGGGGGGGTCACGGTCTCGGGGAAGGTGAGGCAAAGGGGGGTCACGGTCTCAGGGAAGGTGAGAAACTACCTGAAAAACATTTTAGATGGGATCTACTACCTGTCTCGGGGAAGGTGAGACAAGATGGGATCTACTCTGTTGACCGGGCACCAACATGAGACAAATGGGATGTCACCTGTCTCCGGGGAACCAGACAAGGGGGGGATGGGATCTACGGTCTCGGGAAGGTGAGACAACATTGGGGGGGTCACGGTCTACTAAGGTGAGACAAATTGGGGGGATCACGGTCTTGGGGAAGGTGAGACAACATTGGGGGGGATCTATGTCTGTTTACTTCAACACCAACATTGGGCTGAGACAAAGGGGGGGTCTACTGTCTCGGGGAAGGTCAGCACAACATTGGGCTAGGGGGTCACGGTCTCGGGGAAGGTGAGACCAACATTGGGCTAGATGGGGTCTACTGTCTCGGGAAACAGCACCACATTGGGCTAGATGGGGTCTACGGTCTGTGAGCACCAACATTGGGGGGATCTACTGGGGAAGGTGAGACAACATTGGGCTAGATGGGGTCACGGTCTTCGGGAAAGCACCAACATTGGGCTAGATGGGGCCTCGGAAGGTGATACAACAGCACCAACATTGGGGTGAAATGGGGTCTACTGTCTGGGGAAGGTGAGCACCAACATTGGGGATGGGGTCACGTCTGGAAGGTGAGCACCAACATTGGGCTAGATGGGGTCACGGTCTCGGGAAGGTCAAACCAAATCAAATTTTATTTGTCACATACACATGGTTAGCAGATGTTAATGTCGAGTGTAGCAAATGCATTGTGCTTCTAGTTCAGTAATAATAACCAACAAGTAATCTGTCTGTCGACAACAGCACCAACATTGGGCTAGATGTAATCTAACTAACAATTCCTAAACTACTGTCTTATACACAGTGTAAGGGGATAAAGAATATGGGCATAAGGATATATGAATGAGTGATGGTACAGAGCAGCATAGGCAAGATACAGTAGATGGTAATGAGTACAGTATATACATATGAGATGAGTATGTAAACAAAGTGGCATAGTTAAATTGGGCTAGTGATACATGTATTACATAAGGATGCAACATGATATAGAGTACTGTATATACGTAGCATATGAGATGAATAATGTAGGATCTACTAACATTATATGACCGGTAGCATTGTTTAAATGGCTAGTGATATATTTACATCAATTCCCATTATTAAAGTGGCTGGAGTTGATCAGTGTCTTTTGACCGCGGTACCAACATTGTTAGTGGTTGCTGTTTAAACACCAACATTGGGCTTGAGATGGGATCTGTCTTCGACTCTCAGCACCAACATTGGGCTAGATGGGGTCTACTGTCTGTCGACAACAGCACCAACATCTGGATGCTAGATGGGGTCTACAGGCAGTGGCTCAGCACCAACATTGATGTCCTTGATGAGGTCTATGTCTTCCTGCAACATCGGGCTGGTGGGGTCTACTGTCTGGAGGGCAGGTAACATTGCCCCCGATGATCTACTGTCTGTGCAGACCTCAGCACCCTCTGGGCTTAGGTGGGGTGGAGCAGTTGTCGTACCAGGCGGTGATACAGCCCGCTAGGATGCTCTACTGTCTGTGCATCTGCAGAAGTTTGTGCTAGTGCTTTTGGTGACAACAGCACCAACATTCAGCCTCCTGGGGTCTGAAGGTCTGCGCAACAGCACCAACATTCAGATGGGGTCTGTGTGAGTGGCACCAACAGTTTGTCTAGATGGGGTCTACTGTCTGTCGACCTCAGCACCAACATTGGGCTAGATGGGGTCTACTGTCTGTTCCATCGATGTGGATAGGGGGTGTTCACTTTACTATAGTCCACAATCATCTCATAAATGTTTTTTGACATGTATGTATTTATTTATTATTATTTTTTTTTTTACTGACACCAAATGCAAAACAAAAAACTTCCCTGAACACAAGGCCCACACTGAAAAAAATGTAATCAAGCGCATTTACTAAATGTGTCGTCCGCAAAAAAAATATT
This sequence comes from Oncorhynchus masou masou, assembly GCF_036934945.1. NCBI lineage: Eukaryota > Metazoa > Chordata > Actinopteri > Salmoniformes > Salmonidae > Oncorhynchus > Oncorhynchus masou. Next base: position 6,902,861 of record NC_088229.1, on the reverse strand, counting down.
AATAATTTTATGGAAACGTGGCCAGATCCACTCGTGGGTTAACAGGGAACACAATCTGAAATATCAACTGGTTATATATACAGTACCAGTCAAAAGTTTGACACATCACTCATTCAGGAGTTTTTGTTTACTATTTCCTCATTGCACCTAATAGTGAAGACATCAAAACTGTGAAATAACACACATGGAATCATGTTGTAACCAAAAAGTGGTAAACAAATCAAAATATATTTTATATTTGAGATTCTTCAAAGTAACCACCCTTTGCCTTGATGACAGCTTTGCAAAACCAGGCCATGAGTTCGGAAGGAATTGTCCGTCACGGCCTCCGAGACAGTATTATGTCGAGGCACAGATCTGGGGAAGGTGACCAAAACATTTCTGCAGCATTGAAGGTCCCCAAGAACACAGTGGCCTCCATCATTCTTAAATGGAAGAAGTTTGGAACCACCAAAGTGAGACTTCCGGGGGTGGCCACCCGGGGAAACTGAGCAAGCGGGGGAGAAGGGCCTTGGTCTCGGGAAGGTGACCAAGAACCCGATGGTCACTCTGACAGCTCCAGAGTTCCTCTGGGGAGATGGGAGAACCTTCCAGAAGGACAACCATCTCTGCAGCACTCCACCAATCAGGCCTTTATGGTAGAGTGGCCAGACGGAAGCCACTCATGACATGTAAAAAGTACATGACAGACCGCTTGGAGTTTGCCAAAAGGCACCTAAAGGACTCAGACCATGAGAAACTATATTCTGGTCTAATGAAACCAAGATTGAACTCTTGGCCTGAATGCCAAGCATAACATCTGGAGGAAACCTGGCATCATCCCTAAGGTGAAGCATGGTGGTGTCAGCATCATGCTGTGGAGATGTTTTTCAGGGACTGCGAGACTGGTCCGGATAAGGGGAAAGATGAACGGAGCAAAGTACAGAGAGATCTTTGATGAAAACCTGCTCCAGAGCACTCAGGACCTCAGATTGGGGCGAAGGTTCACTTTCCAACAGGACAAAGACCCTAAGCACAAAGCCAAGACAATGTAGGAGTGGCTTCAGCACAAGTTTTTGAATGACCTTGTGTGGCCCAGCCAGAGCCCGGACTTGAACCTGATCTAACATCTCTGGAGAGATCTGAAAATAGCTGTGCAGCGACGCATCCAGCCTGACAGAGCTTGAGAAGATTTGGAGAAACGTCCCAAATACAGGTGTGCCAAGCTTGAAGCATCATACCCGAGAAGACTTGAGGCTGAAATCGCTGACAAAGGAGCTTCGACAAAGTACTAGGAGTCTGAATACTTATATAAATGTTTAATTTCAGTTTAAAATGTTTTTTTTTCATACATTTGCAAAAATATCTGTTAACCTGTTAGTACTTTGTCATTATGGGGTATTGTGTGATGATTGATCGGGGGGGGGGGGGGGATGCAATTTAATCAGTTTTACAATAAGGCTGTAATGTAACAATGGTGAAAAGGTCAAGTGATCTGAATGCACTGTACACATTTTATTTGTTTTGGAAACATTACAAAGCTCATCTGTTTTTTTTGTTGTTGTTGTGCCCTGTAAATCCACTTGAACAAATGGAACACTCGAGTCAAAGTAAATTAACGTCAAGACATCATTTTACTTTCCCATTCCACCAAATACACTGAAGAAAAATATAAACACAACATGTAAAGTGTTGGTCTCATGTTTCATGAGCTGAAATAAAATATCCCAGAATTGTAACATATGCACAAAAAAGCTTATTTCTCTAAAAAAAATATGCCAGAAAATTGAATGTTCATTTATCTACCATAAGCCACCTCCGTTGTTTTTAGAGAATTTGTCAGTATGTCCAACCGGACAAACAGCCGGTATGGCGAGTTGTGAACAGAGTGCCCCATGGTGGCGATGGGGTTATGGTATGGGGCAGGCAAAAGCTACGGACAACGAACACAATTGCATTTTCTCGATGGCAATTTGAATGCACAAAGATACTGTGGCAAGATCCTGAGGCCCGTTGTCGTGCCATTCATCCACCGCCATCACCTCATGTATCAGCATGATAATGCACAGCCCCATGTCACACGGATCTGTACACAATTCCTGCATCCGTTGTCTGCATACTCACCAGACATGTCACCCATTGAGCATATTTGGGATGCTCTGGATTGACGTGTACTACAGCAACTTCGTACAGCCATTGAAGAAGAGTGGGACAACATTCCACAGGCCACAATCAACAGTCTGATCAACTCTATGTGAAGGAGATGTTGTCACTTCAGTCGTCGTAGTAACACAAGCTCAATATGCTCTTAATGTTTTTTAATTTTTTGTTGTTGTGCTATCGATGAGTAAAACTATTGGAATGTTTTGGTTGTTTAACAGCACGTTCATCTCAGCACAATGAATGTCACAAACACACACACACAAAGTCATACTTTATAGGCCACTCTATTTATCTGAAGGACATCTTTTTATCTTTGTTTGGTCCCAGCTGTTTGGCATCGACAGCAAGTCAGGCTCTATTCTGTGGAAGCACTACCTGGAGAATGTCCAGCCCAACGCAGTTTTCAAACTGATAGTCCAGAGGACCACCGCTCACTTCCCACATCCCCCACAATGCACTCTGCTCATCAAGGACAAGGTAGGAACAACACCGTGTTGCGAACTAGTCCTTACAATAACATTCTGTGGGTGTTATTTTATAAATTATTATAAATTATTTATTACATATGGCCAATTAACTTAGTTATTTGATCTTGAACATGAAAGATACACAGTTAAAGCATCTCAGTAGGATTTAGGTCCTAAGTGTTTACATGGCTATGCAGGGCTGCCCCTTTTCCGACTTGATGTAATGTTGGGTGAAATGTCTCTAGTTTTCTAAATATTTTGCTATCCCCCCAGGACACTGGCCTGGCCTCCCTGCATGTGTTCAACCCCATATTTGGCAGGAAGAGTCACATCGCCCCGCCAGCCCTGCCCCGCCCCATCCTCCAGTCACTGCTACTACCTGTTATAGACCAGGACTACGCCAAGGTCCTGTTGCTGGTCGACGACCAATACAAGGTAACGTCAGTGGAAAATAAAATAAAACTTCTGGTGCATTGTGGGAGAGATTTGCACCAATGTTTTCTAATGTACCTGTTCTCGTTGACTGAACCTCACAGCTGATTATTCTGTCTCATAATGATTGTCCTCCCTCCAGGTGACAGCCTTCCCCTCCACTAAGAACGTCCTGCAGCAGCTCCAGGAGATGGCCTCCTCCATCTTCTTCTACCTCATCCGCTCAGATCAGGGAAACCTGTCTGGATTCAGGCTGCGCAAGGTGACTTAACACTGTGTGTGTGTGTGTGTGTGTGTGTGTGTGTGTGTGTGTGTGTGTGTGTGTGTGAGCATGGAACATTAGTTTGTGTGTGTCTGAGCATGGAACATTCATTGTTTGTGTGTGTCTGCGTGAATGTGACATTCATTGTGCGTTTTGTGACATTCATTGTGTTTGTGACATTCATTGTGTGTGTGTGTGTTTGTGACATTCATTGTGTGTGTGTGTGTGTTTGTGACATTCATTGTGTGTTTGTGACATTCATTGTGTGTTGACATGTTCATTGACATTCATTGTGTGTGTGTGACATTCATTGTGTGTGTGTGACATTCATTGTGTGTGTGTTTTAGACATTAAACGTGTGTGTGTTCATCCAGGACCTGTCCACAGAGCGGATCTGGGAGGTGGTCCTTCCTATAGAGGTTCAGAAGATAGTAGCGGTCAATGGGAAGAGACCCAATGAGCATGTCCACTCTCAGGGCAGAGTGATGGGAGACCGTAGTGTTCTCTACAAGGTAATGACAGCTCTACGTACTAGTGAACTACAGGGTCCACACTCAACAATTACAGATTTTTATTTTTTTTACCTTTATTTTACTATTTTTTTAACCTTTATTTTATTTTACTATTTTACAAGTCAGTTAAGAACACATTCTTATTTTCAATGACGGCCTGGGAACAGTGGGTTAACTGCCTGTTCAGGGGCAGAACGACAGATTTGTACCTTGTCAGCTCGGGGGTTTGAACTCGCAACCTTCCGGTTACTAGTCCAACGCTCTAACCACTAGGCTACCCAGATCCAGTCCTACAGCTCTGTCCCTTCAAACAGCTCCAGCACACTGAACTCATTACGCCTGGACTTGGTGGTCCAGTACTCATACTGTAGAGAGGGAAGGAGAGACAATTGTGAGGGTTAAGGCAGCAAGTTAAGGCTGCAAACCTAGACTAGTTTTTTTTTAAATTAAAAGTTTAAAAACTGGCACCAAAAGTTGAACTTTTTAGTACTTCACAGGGAACAAGTGCAGAATAAAAACGTTTTTGGAATGAATAAAGTAGTAATATTGTGTACGGACCTGAATATAACAGTCTCTTTGGTTTTTCTCACCACAGTACCTGAACCCTAACCTGCTGGCAGTGGTGACGGAGAGTACAGACACCCACCCTGAGCGGGCCTTCGTGGGCGTGTTCCTGGTCGACGGTGTGACTGGAAGGATCATCCATGAAGCCGTCCAGAGGAAGGCCAGGGGGCCCGTCCACTTTGTCCACTCTGAGAACTGGGTGGTGGTGAGTAGTAGTACTGGTAGTAGTAGTGGTGGTAGTAGTAGTAGTAGTAGTAGTAGTAGTAGTAGTAGTAGTAGTGGTAGTAGTAGTAGTAGTAGTACCAGTAGTGGTAGTAGTAGTAGTGGTGGTGGTAGTAGTGTTGTTGTAGTAGTAGTGGTAGTAGTAGTGGTGGTGGTGGTGGTGGTGGTAGTTGTTGTAGCAGCAGTTGTTGTAGCAGCAGTTGTTGTAGCAGCAGTTGTTGTAGCAGCAGTTGTTGTAGCAGCAGTTGTTGTAGCAGCAGTTGTTGTAGCAGCAGTTGTTGTAGCAGCAGTTGTTGTAGCAGCAGTTGTTGTAGCAGCAGTTGTAGTTGCAGTAGTTGTTGTTGCAGCAGTAGTTGTTGTAGCAGTAGTTGCAACACTAGTAGCAGTAGTTGTTGTAGCAATAGTTGCAGCACTAGTAGCAGTAGTTGTTGTAGCAGTAGTTGTTGTAGCAGCAGTAGTTGCTTGTAGCAGCAGTTGTTGTAGCAGCAGTTGTTGTAGCAGTAGTGTTGTTGTTGTTGTAGCAGTAGTTGTTGTAGCAGTAGTGGTTGTAGCAGTAGTTGCAACACTAGTAGCAGTAGTTGTTGTAGCAGTAGCAGTAGTGGTTGTAGCAGTAGTGGTTGTAGCAGTAGTGGTTGTAGCAGTAGTTGCAGTAGCAACAGCAACCGTAGAAGTAGTAGTTATGGTCACAAATGTTCCAAAGATGATTTCTGTTTTGAGAAAAGGGTGAATGAACTGCTGCCTTAACCCTCACAATTGTCTCTCCTTTCCTCTCCACAGTATGAGTACTGGACCACCAAGTCCAGGCGTAATGAGTTCAGTGTGCTGGAGCTGTTTGAAGGGACAGAGCTGTATAACAGCACAGTGTTCAGTAGTCTGGACAGACCCCATCTGCCCCAGGTCCTCCAGCAGACCTACATCTTCCCCTCTCCCATCACCACTATGGAGGCTACACTCACTGAGAAGGGCATCACCTCTCGACATCTCCTGGGTCAGTATAGGAGGGGTCGGTGGATAGATGGAGACGGTGTGTAGGGAGAATGGATGAACAGGTGGGTGGGTGGGAGAATGGATGGAGGGGATGAACAGGTGAATGGATGAACAGGTGGGTGGGAGAATGGATGAGAGGGTGGATGGAGGGGGGATGTGTAGGAGAATGGATGGACGTGTGGGTGGGAGAATGGATGGATGGAGGGGTGGGTGGGATGGGTGGGTGGATGGATGGATGGAGGGGGAGGATGGATGGAGGGGGGGGTGGGTGGGTGAATGGATGGAGGGGTGGATGGATGGGTGGGTGAATGGATGGAGGGGTGGGTGGATGGATGGATGGAGGGAGGGGTGGATGGATGGAGGGGTGGATGGATGGAAGGGTGGGTGGATGGAGGGGAGGAGTGGATCTTTCAGCACAATATCTATCTGCATCGTAACTCTATTTTATCTGGATGTTTCTTTCTCAAAGTGGGGTTACCATCAGGAGCCATCTTGTCTCTCCCCAAGATGTTCCTCGATCCACGGAGACCAGAGGTCGTCACTGAACACAGCCGGTTAGTACCAACAACACATTCATTTGGCACCAAATGGACGAAAATGAACTGAAACAGGGAGGGGAATACCTGGTCCAACAACAAACGCTCATTTTTCATTTTCTGTTGAAAAAAGTTTCGTGTGCACTAATGAACAGAACCCTGTTGTTGACGTTATCTGACCTTTTTTAGAGAGGAATATTGGTTCCTTGTCACTATATGAAAGTAAGAATTGGTTTATCATTTATTTCCAGTGAGGAGAACCTTATACCCTACGCCCCAGAGATGCCCATCCGCACAGAGTGGTTCATCAACTACAATCAGACCGTAGCGAGAGTGAAAGGAATCTACACTGCCCCCTCTGGCCTGGAGTCCACATGTCTGGTGAGTCTATGGTCCATTACAGTGGTTCCCAAACTGTTGGGTGTGCTGGGCGCAGCGGTTCATTTTTTTTAAGGAACTCAGTCGGGCTTTCAACTTACTTTTGAAAGTTTTAATTGTAGAATGCACAAGGGGGTTTCAATGCCGGCTGCCCGGCAAAGGGCTATTCGTCATCAGCATCTAGCTCCGGTGAGCAATCCTCGAAGATGAGGCCATACTCCAAACTATTTAACAAAATGACATATTGCATTCTATCTCTGTTCATTCAATTAAGACTGCACTCGATTGAACACTTATCATGTCAGTCATTGCAGACCTTAGAGAGCTATTTATAACTTCTCAGAAATGTCCAGATCGACTACTATCAGCTAGCAAGGTTTTTGTTTTTGTTTTTTTAAAGCCATTTGATTTTGTTTTAAAGTTTTAAGGTTTTGCGCGGGATGTTCCCCAACAATGGAAGTGAGTTAAAAAACAAACAACAACAAATAGTTTTGGGAACCACTGGTCTTTTACACTATAGGCAATATGTCTTTATCACACCTGTTCACTACCTGTATTCACCTGTATTCACTATCAGTATCACTACCTGCACATGACCATCTGATCATTTATCACTCCAGTATCTCTACCTGCTTATGACCATCTGATCAGTTATCACTCCAGTTCACAGCAGTGTCTCTACCTGCACATGACCATCTGATAATTTATAACTCTAGTGTTAATCTGCTAAATTGTAATTATTCGCCTACCTCCTCATGCCTTTTGCACACAATGTATATAGACTTTATTTTTTTTCTACTGTGTTATTGACTTGTTTCTTGTTTACTCCATGTGTAATTCTGTGTTGTTGTCTGTTCACACTGCTATGCTTTAACTTGGCCAGGTCACAGTTGTAAATGAGAACTTGTTCTCAACTAGCCTACCTGGTTAAATAAAATAAAAAATTAAAATTAAAAGTCTGGACTTCCTGCTGCATTTCCAAGACACGGTACACTGACGATACAGATTAACTGAAGATACAACTATAATGCAGATCAAATACTGAATATTTAACATGGAAATGTATATTTTTTGTTCCACAGGTGGTTGCGTACGGTCTTGACATCTACCAAACCAGGGTGTACCCCTCCAAGCAGTTTGACGTGCTGAAAGATGACTACGACTACGTCCTGATCAGCAGTGTTCTGTTCGCTCTGTTCTTCGCCACCATGATTAGTAAACGTCTGGCACAGGTCAAACTGCTCAACCGGGCCTGGCGGTGAAAGAGTCAACTTCTCACCTTTCAACTCTGACCCCTTCCCCATTGCTGCGTGGATGAACCCGGACGATGGAGGTGGACGAGCTGAAGCCGTTTGACAATATCAGCTTAAAATCACCCCAATGAGTCATTTGATGGGGGCGGGGGTCAGCCATCTTTCTTTTTCAAGGAAGAGTTTCATTTCGATTTTCCTGTTTTTTTTTTTTTGTGTGTGTATAATTGATTTTGTAACATTTTACATTGAGGCAGCCTTTTAAGAGTAGTTATGTCATTGCTAATAACACGTCATTAACTAAACTACTGATAAATCCTTTATAATCTCCCTTAATTAAAGGATAACTTAATGTAAAGTGATTTTCATGATCACACGATATGAAGTTAAATTGTTCTTTCACCACAACGAAGAACAGTGCGTGGTTACTTGATGCATCTCAGAGCAAGTGTTCTTCAGACTGAAGCTCTGAAATGTTGTTTAGCTGTGAATGATTAGGAAATAGTCTATAAAGATTAGGCTTTTTTTTTAAAGATGACTAAATGTGGTAGAAATGCGTCAAGGGATTTAGCAGATTTGACTGTTTTTAATTGGGTTTTAAAAGATTTCCATAGATATTTAAAAAAAAATGTTGGTCAAGATGGTTTTGTTGTTATTGTTTTGTTTGAAGGAACTGTGGGGTTGTGGGTGTACTGAGGTGTTTGTCTTTGGGATCGACTGCCTCTGAGGCTATCACTGTTGCTCTTTCTTTGATGCGCTGGAGTTTTTTTTTGTGTTCACATGATTTATCTTAACTACTATTCCCCCCCCATGGCTTTTGTGTAAATGTATAGTTTATGTACAGTATATTTATGTCTTAAAAACATTTGATTATTATGGCACTCCAGAGTATTCATTTTTCCTATTGAGGAGAACAACTCTGCTTGTACAACACATTTTCACCAAAACGCCGATACCCTCAATAAAATAATAAAATAAAATGAACATGACTATTTCTGAACGTTTGTTTTCCATTTTCAGCTGTTTACAGGGTAAGCCTACTAATGAACTTTGGTTGTGCTGTAATAGCAACTGTTTTCTATACTTGTCTCCATCTTTTCTACACCTATGTACATCATTTACCTTACTAGTTTAATGTAGTAGTTTATTATATCCCTTAAAGTGCTTCTTAGATTTATAATATTTATTTCAACACTTCATGTTTTTTTACCCCCTTTCTTTGGTTTCCACTAGTTGCCACAAAGTCAAATTTGAATATAGTAAAAATGAATTAAAACAACTATTTGTCTTTTTTTGCTTAAATTTAAGGTTAAGAGTTAGGCATAAGGTTTGTAGAGTCGTTAGGTTTTAGGTTAGGGGTATGGTTTAAAATCTAAATTTGATAAGAGAAATTGAAGAAATAGGCGGGGGTTATAACTTTGTGGCTGTGATAACTAGTGAGGACCTCATTTCCTTTCAAGGTAGGTTGTTGGAAAAAGAATCGCTCGGTTGTCTAGTACGGAATCTCAAGATGGCGTCGAGTGGAGGAGATGGAGAACCGGACTGGGCTGCTGATGTACGACCGCTTTTATCAGCTTCGTACACAGCTTTTGAAACGAAAGAGCTACCTCAGCTTATAGGATCTATAATAAACAGGTAAACATCGTGCCTGTTTGCGAATTGCAGTGCTCCGTTGACAAGAAAGATGGTGTATATAACAGCTAGCTAGCATGCTAACTTGGTTAGCTTCTTCACTCAGCTGGATTGCATAGGTGTTAGCATAGCTTGCTAGCTACAGTAGCTATGCCCAGAAGGAATCTGCTTCATCATCAGGCCGAATAGGGTGCGTAGCGTTACGTGCTAGCAATGTTAGCTAGCTCGGTAAAACATCCCTGACATTTATATACTGCAGCTTACGTTAAAGTAAAACATTATTGTAAAACCATAAATTCTGAAGCGTATTTTGTCATATTTTGCATGTTAATACAACCCGTTTTAAAGCCCGAACATTGTCACTTAGCTAGCTTGTTAAATTGAGGCTTTAGTTAGCCACAGCTAACGAGCTAGCCAGCATTTCTAGCCTCAGAAGAATCGAAAACGAAAGCTTAGCCTGTGGTTCTTTTTTAAAAACTTGAGGGTAAATTTGTTTATGTTGCTGATGCCATTTTGTTGTTCTTGAATGTTTTAGATAATAGTTATATTTATGTCAACATCACGAGTGGACAGCTGTTGACGTGATCGTTTCAAATGTCATTTGATGTGGGGCTAGCTAGTTAAGTAAGTTAGCTAACGTTAGCTAAGTATTCAAGATCAACATTTGACTTTGCTCTCCCCGATCCGTTCGAGTTGGGTAACGTTAGCACAACGGGCTTTCAACAGGTAACTTACACAATCTGGGACATTTCCTGCCGTTCAATCAACGGTCGTTTCAGCTATTGATTACCCATTGATTTTTGAAGAATTATAGTGGCACTAAACTAAGGCATTTGTAAGCTATCTCGACCGTATTATAACCCAAATAATGATTAGGCCTAGCAAGGTTGTATGCTTTGTTGTCATTTTAGGACGATGTTTTTATAGCTTCAAATTAGAGTCATCATTTCAGGATGTCTGAATGTGAGTGGTTATTTCTCCGGCCAACTCCCTGAGCTGAAGTGGTGAGGCTGCTATTGCACATATTTGTTCTAGCACAACACTAGCCGAACTGATTAAACTAATCATCAAGTTTTTGGTGAGTTGAATCAGGTGTACTTTGCTGGCAGGTGTATAAAGTCGAGCACACGGCCATACAATCTCCATAGACAAACATTGGCGGTAGAACGGCCTTAGTGAAGAGCTCAGTTACTTTAAACTTGGCATGACATAAGATGCCATTTTTCCACCAAGTGAGTCAGTCAAATTTCTGCCCTGCTAGAGCTTCCCAGGTCAATTGTGTGTGCTGTTATTGTGAAGTGGAAATGTCTAGAAGCAACAAGGCAAGCTCTCAGAAAGGTACCGCCTCCAGTGAGTAAAACAATCGTATGACCTCGCGCCAAACAGCCTCTGGGAGCAACTTCAGCACACTAACTTTTAGTCGGCAGCTTCATGAAATGGGTTTTCATGGCCGCCGCCATTGAATAACGTCTTCACCGTCTGGCGGTGCAACAGACGAACCGGGGTTTGGCGGACACCAGGAGAACGCTACCTGCCCGAATGCATAGTGCCAACTGTAAAGTTTGGTGGAGGTATAATGGTCTCGGGCTGTTTTCATGGTTCGGTCTAGGCCCCTTAGTTCCAGTGTAGGGAAATCTTAACGCTACAACATACAATGACAATCTAGATGATTCTGTGCTTCCAACTTTGTGGCAACAATTTGGGCAAGGCCCTTTCTTGTTTCAGCATGACAATGCCCCCGTGCACAAAGCGAGGTCCATACAGAAATGGTTTGTTGATTGCTGTGGAAGAACTTGACTGGCCAGCACAGAGCCCTGACCTCAACCCCATCGAACACTTTTTGGATTAATTGGAACCCCGACTGCGAGCCAGGCCAAATCGCCAACATCAGTGCCCGACCTCACTGATGCTGCAGGGGATTTGCTTCCATTCAGCTACAAGAGCAATGTTCCAACATCTAGTGGAAATCCTTCCCAGAAGAGGGGAGCCTGTTATAGCAGCAAAAGGGGAACCAACTCCATGTTAATACCCATGATTTTGGAATGAGATGTTGGACGAGCAGGTGTCCACATACCTTTGATCGTGTTGTGTATGTATAACAGCAGCTCTGCCACTTCAACTCAGCTAAGGGTCTGGAGAAATATAACCACTCAATTTCATACACATCTCTGGATGCATGGACTGACAGACAGTCCATGACATGATACTTTTGAACAAAATTTGAAGCTATAAAAACATTGTACTCCAGCAACAACAAAATACAAACCGATATGTGAATCAGTTTGACCTTTGGTTGGTGGTCCCCCAGAACTCTAAACCACAATATGTACTGTCCTAGGAAAACACGTTCTCAGGGCTTGACATGCAGGGTCGCCTGCTGTCTTGGGGAGGTTTTGGAAGCTCTCCAGGCCAGTTGATCATCCCCGTCATCGATGTCCCAGTGGAAATGTTTTTTATTGTAATAATGCTATTTTTCATCTAGACTATATAATTGATTTATTAAAAAGATTCCTGAAACTGTTTATTCGTTATGCCGATTTTTATTTATCACACGAGCAGCCCATAGATAATCTGTCGGGTAGAGAGTTTGCAGCTCTCAAACAGCTGGTTGTTGCTTGGAGCAGTTTACTGAAGATGGAACATCTTGCCTGCCACTACTACTTATCCAAGTTATATCAACCAGTAAATGCTAAGGCAAGAATGGGTATGCAACCCAGCTATTTAAAAAGTTTTTAAAGTCTTGGTTGAATATTTGCTTTAGGCAATTCAGTCATCATGGAATAGCCTATCTTGAAAATCAGATATTTTTCTCTAGGCTTTTTGGTACTTGAAAAGTAACTTGAAAAGTAATTGAAGGTATGCTAAACAATTGATCATGAGCAAGACCATATTTAGTTGTTGGCTTCAACTTGGTTTTCCCACATAAAGCGTCCCTTTAAAAAAAAAAAAATTCATGATACAATAATTAAACTCTTCAACCTCTCAGATGGAGAGACTGATAAACTTCATTAGTGTGTTTCTGTCAGGAACATACTGTCTATTTAGTCAGGCAATAATGCCCACATTATTCAGACATATTTCACGATGTCATCATTTGAATGATAATGCCTATTTTAAAAAAAACAACATTATTCTAAATGGTAATGCATACATTTGGGGGAGGAGTTTTCCTTCTGTTTTTAAGGCTACTCATTGGCTGACCTATTATTGTGTTCTGTATTTGTTCATGACATAGCATATATGTGTATGTATGTATGTATGTATGTATGTATGTATCTACTTGTCTTGAACTGTAGTTTTGTAATTCATTTATTTTGTAAATGACCCCCTTCCCTCTTAAATTTCCATGTCATTGCAGTGAATCTGAGATCCTACACCATGATAAACAGTATGAGCCATTCTACTCGTCCTTTGTGGCACTCTCTGCTCATTACATCACCACAGTCTGTGGACAAAGTATGTTCCAACGACCCAATAACTACCCGTTTTAACTACTTCCTCAATATTATCTACCTTTTTTTTTTAAACTACTACTTCTTTGTAAATGTCTTTTATTTTTTGTGAGTAGAGAGGAAAGAAATGTTTGATAGTAACATGGATACAGTAGCTCAATTCTGTTTGCAGGCTTGTTTATAGTTAAATAAATGGTCAAAATAAATAAGAATTGTATTTGCAAATGAGTAATTAGAAGGCCACACATGCATGTTGTCTCTCTCGGCTTCTCTTCACCTAGTTACAGTTGTCTTATTTCCTATTTTTCGTGGCCTTGTAGTATATCACAGTTGTAAATGAGGTCTAGCCTACCTGGTTAATAAATAAAAGTAAAATATATAAATGTACATTACAATTATTTACTAATCTTTAGTGCAGAGGGTTTTGTCCATTTGATCATGAGGCAATTGCATATCCATCCTCTTCTGCCTCTGTCCTCTCCACCTCTAGTCCCCAGAAACCAGTTGCTGTCAGTAGCAGCAGCCTGTAAAGTATTGATTGAGTTCTCACTGCTGCGACTGGAGAACCCTGACGAAGCATGCGCAGTCTCACAGGTGAGAGAAGTACATCCTCGTCGTCCCTCAAGCCTGATCCCAGATCTGTTTGTGCTGTTTTTCCCGCCTCCTTATAGTCATTGTCACGCCAGAGTTTAACGAAGACCGCGCGAACAGATCTGGGATCAGCCAGGCTATCCGTCCTGCATTGCGTTAATCTAAACCGGCTCTGTGTATTTTTATCCCGTGTGATTTTCTGCAGACAGTCAGCAGGGACGTACATTTTCCTGGTTTTAATCTGGAATCCATTCAGTGCCTTCAAAATATTCACACCTCTTGACTTTTTCCATGTTTTGTTGTTACAGCCTGAATTTATAATTAATTAGAGATTGAGATTGTCACTGATCTACATGCGATAATCCATAATGTCAAAGGCTAATTTAGGGTTTTTGACTTGTTTACAAATTCATAAATTTAAAGCTGAGTATGTCTCCAGTCCAATAAATATTCAACCCCTTTTGTTATGGCCTAAAAAAAAAGTTCAGGAGTAAAAATGTGCTTATCAAGTCACATAATAAGTTGCATGGACTCACTCTGTGTGCAATAATAGTGGTTTAACATGATGGTTGAATGACTACCTCATCATCTGAATTTCAAACATAGATTCAACCACAAAGACCAAGGGAGGTTTTCCAATGCCTCGCAAAGAAGGGCACCTATTGGTAGATTTTATTTTATTTAAAGCAGGCATTGAATATCCCTTTGAGCATGGTGAAGTTATTACTTACACTTTGGATGGTGGATCAATACCAGGGCCTAAAATGTACTTTTTGGTCCAACAGCAACTATGTCAAGTAGATATAATAATAATAATAATAATAATAATAATAATAATAATAATAATAATTAGTAGTATCATTATTATTATTCTGGACTTTTTTATTTGACATTTTTTGTTTGAATTTTAACCATTAAAACACTAACAGATGAGCATGCTTTGTAGTGTTTCTAAAACAATAAATGTATACAGTGGAAAGTATTCAGACCCCTTGACTTTCAACATATTTTGTTACATGCCTTATTCTAAAATAAGATGAAATGTATTTTATCCCTCATCAATCTACGTGCTACCACATAACGACAAAGCGAAAGCAGGTTTTTAGAAATGTTTGCAGATGGAAACACTGTATACTCACTTTACCTAAATATTCAGACCCTTTACTCAGTACTTTGTTGAAGCACCTTACAGCCTCGAGTCTTATTGGGTATGACGCTATAAGCTTGGCACACCTGTATTTGGGGAGTTTCACCCATTCTTCTCTGCAGATCCTCTCAAGTTCTGTCAGGTTGGTTGGGGAGCGTCGATGCACAGTTATTTATTTTTATTTGACCTTTTATTTAACTAGGCAGTTCAGAACAAATTCTTATTTTCAATGACGACCTAGTAACAGTGGGTTAACTGCCTGTTCAGGGACAGAACGACAGATTTGTACCGTGTCAGCTTGGGGATTTGAACTTGCAACCTTCCGGTTACTAGTCCAACGCTCCAACCACTAGGCTACCCTGCCGCCCGTTATTTTCAGGTCTCTCCAGAGGTGTTCGATCGGGTTCAAGTCTGGGCTCTGGCTGGGCCACTCAAGGTCATTCAGAGACTTGTGCTGAAGCCACTCCTACATTGTCTTGGCTGTGTGATTAGGGTCTTTGTCTTGTTGGAAGGTGAACCTTCGCCCCAATCTGGGGTGCTGAGCGCTCTGGAGCAGGTTTTCATCTAGGATCTCTTTGTACTTTGCTCCATTCACATTTCCCGTGTTCCTGATTAGTTTCCCAATCCCTGCCGCTGCAAAACATCTCCACAGCATGATGCTGCCACCACCATGCTTCACCGTAGGAATGGTGCCAGGTTTCCTCCAGACGTGACACTTGGCATTCAGGCCAAAGAGTTAAATCTTGGTTTCATTACACCAGATAATCTTGTTTCTCATGGCCTGAGAGTCCTTTAGGTGCCTTTTGGAAAACTCCAAGCAGGCTGTCATGTTCCTTTTACAGAGGAGTGGCATCTGTCTGGCCACTCTACCATAAAGGCTTGATTGTTGGAGTGCTGCAGAGATGGTTGTCCTTCTGGAAGGTTCTCCCATCTCCACAGAGGAACTCTGGAGCAGCTCTGTCAGAGTGACCATTGGGTTCTCGGTCACCTCCCTGACCAAGGCCCTTCTCCCTCGATTGCTCAGTTTGGCCGGGCGGCCAGCTCTAGGAAGAGTCTTGATGGTTCCAAACTTAATTTAAGAATGATGGAGCCCATTGTGTTCTCGGGTCTCTACGGACAATTCCTTCTACCTCATGGCTTGGTTTTTGCTCTGACATTAACTGTCAACTGTGAGACCTTTTTATATAGACAGGTGTGTGATTTTCTAAATTATGTCCAATCAACTAAATTTACCCCAGGTGGACTCCAATCAAGTTGTAAAACATCTTAAGGATGATCAATGGAAACAGGATGCGCCGGAGCTCAATTTCTAGTCTCATAACGAAGGGTCTGTTTTTATAAATTAGCACAAAAAAAATAATCTAAAAATCTGTTCTCGCTTTGTCATTATGGGGTATTGCATGTAGATTGGGGAAAATGTTTTTTTTTTTTATTAATTTGAGAATGAAGCTGTAACGTAACAACGTGGGAATAAGGACGTTTTCTGGATACTTCCCCAATGCACTGTATTTTCAAGCATGGTGGTGGCCGCATCATGTTATGGGTATGCTTGTCATCGGCAAGGGACGAGGGAGTTTTTTTAAAAGGATAAAAATAAACGTAATGGAGAAAAGCACAGGCAAAATCCTAGTGGTAAACCGGGTTGTCTGCTTTCCAACAGATACAGACAAATTCACCTTTTCCGCAGCACATTAACCTAAAACACAAGGCCAAATATACACTGGAATTGCTTACCAAGACGACTTTGAATGTTCCTGAGTGGCCTAGTCACAGTTATGACATCAATCGGCTTGAAAACCTTTGCCAAGACTTAACATTGGCTGTCAAGCAAGGATCAACAACCAACTTGAAAGATCTTGACCCTTTTTTTTCCCTTTAAAGAGTAATGGGAAAATATTGTACGATCCAGGTGTGCAATCGTCATAGAGATTTACCCAGAAAGCCTCACAGCTTTATTCACTGCCAAAGGTGATTCTAACATGTATTGACTCAGGGAGTTGAATACATATATTAGTGTTTTGATTATTCCATTAATACAAACTCAAATAGACATTTCTTCCACTGTGACATTTTAGATTATTCTGTATAGATCGTTGAAAAAACAACAACAACAAACAAATCTCTTTTAATCCCATTTTCTAACAAATTTTTTAAATGTATGGAGAAAGTCAACAGTTGTGAATGCTCTATTGAAGGCTATGTAAATAATTGAAACTCACCTAATTCCTCTGCCAAAATTTTGTCCTTGTCCTTATTTTGTCCTGGTGACATCCCAAGAAGACTAATTTTCTCCCCCCCTTCTCTTCAGAAACACCTGATCCTCTTAATAAAAGGGTTGTGTACCGGCTGTAGCCGCCTGGACAGAACTGAGATCATCACCTTCACAGCCATGATGAAGTCGGCCAAACTTCCCCAGACCGTCAAGACACTCTCCGACGGTGAGTCCTCTGCTTTTTGCTGAGATACTATCTCGCTGTATCGACGTTGTTAAATGTAGACTCGGTGCGTATGTATCAGATCATTCTATGTTGTTGGAGTATGTAAAATATAGCCTTCACATTTGTTAGGGCAACAAAGTTTGTAAACAAACCAATGGCTTCATCAGTATTTGTCAGAAGACCGCTATGGTGCTACTAGTCTAGTCAACAGGTTTAGACAGCTATGGTACTACTAGTCTAGTCATTAGACAGCTATGGTGCTACTAGTCTAGTCATGAGACAGCTATGGTGCTACTAGTCTAGTCATTAGACAGCTATGGTACTACTAGTCTCGTCATTAGACAGCTATGGTACTACTAGTCTAGTCAACAGGTTTAGACAGCTATGGTACTACTAGTCTAGTCAACAGGGTTAGACAGCTATGGTACTACTAGTCTAGTCAACAGGGTTAGACAGCTATGGTACTACTAGTCTAGTCAACAGGGTTAGACAGCTATGGTGCTACTAGTTTAGTCATTAGACAGCTATGGTACTACTAGTCTCGTCATTAGACAGCTATGGTGCTACTAGTCTAGTCAACAGGGTTAGACAGCTATGGTACTACTAGTCTAGTCAACAGGGTTAGACAGCTATGGTACTACTAGTCTAGTCATTAGACAGCTATGGTACTACTAGTCTAGTCAACAGGTTTAGACAGCTATGGTGCTACTAGTCTAGTCATTAGACAGCTATGGTACTACTAGTCTCGTCATTAGACAGCTATGGTACTACTAGTCTAGTCAACAGGTTTAGACAGCTATGGTACTACTAGTCTAGTCATTAGACAGCTATGGTGCTACTAGTCTAGTCATTAGACAGCTATGGTGCTACTAGTCTAGTCATTAGGCCGCTATGGTGCTACTAGTCTAGTCATTAGGCCGCTATGGTGCTACTAGTCTAGTCATTAGGCCGCTATGGTGCTACTAGTCTAGTCATTAGACAGCTATGGTGCTACTAGTCTAGTCATTAGGCAGCTATGGTGCTACTAGTCTAGTCATTAGACAGCTATGGTGCTACTAGTCTAGTCATTAGACAGCTATGGTGCTACTAGTCTAGTCATTAGACAGCTATGGTGCTACTAGTCTAGTCATTACACAGCTGTGGTACTACTAGTCTAGTCATTACACAGCTATGGTGCTACTAGTCTAGTAATAGACAGCTATGGTGCTACTAGTCTAGTCATTAGGCAGCTATGGTGCTACTAGTCTAGTCATTAGGCAGCTATGGTGCTACTAGTCTAGTCATTAGGCAGCTATGGTGCTACTAGTCTAGTCATTAGGCAGCTATGGTGCTACTAGTCTAGTCATTAGGCAGCTATGGTGCTACTAGTCTAGTCATTCGACAGCTATGGTGCTACTTGTCTAGTCAACAGGTTTAGACAGCTATGGTACTACTAGTCTAGTCATTAGACTGCTACGGCGCTACTAGTCTCGTCATTAGACTGCTACGGCGCTACTAGTCTACTTGTTGCTTAGTTGTTCCCCTTGATGAAATTTGGGGGGGGCTGTGGTTCGGCCCGCCATCCCTCTGTCTGTCCGTTCATACGTTAGTCATCTCAGACAGCACTGGCCTGATTTATTTTTTATTAAACTTGGGTGAGTGATGCATCTTGCCAGAGAGGTCCGGCATACTAAATGACAATCATTGGTCCAAGGTGGGAGCTGTAGTAATTCACTGAAATGTGTGAGACACCAGAGAGGAAGAGGTGAAACAAGAGGGGAAACTGGGACCAAAATCGGTGTTCCCAAGTAGGTGGTGTTTTTTTTCTCCTCTCTCATCAGGCAAGGAGATTTTGTATGGAAGTCAGTGTTGACTTTGGAATGGTTAATTTGCGGCGTGTGGCTGACTTGACCGTGTTCAGGTTTCGCTGTGCTTTGTTACGAGAGTGTACTGATAAGTAGGGCACGCGACATCGCGGCAACGTTGAGAGTTTTATATTTTTATATTTTGGAGTTGTGCCTGTTGTTCACATGAGTGTATCTGCTCTTTCATTGGCTGGAATGGTCCCCCCCCTCCCCTCCCGACTGCAATTCCAAAATATTTAGGAAAACATGACAACTTTTTAAAAAAAATTCCCACCTTTATTTTAACCTAGAAGGCTAGTTGACAATAAGTTCTCATTTACAACTGCGACCTGGCCAAGACAAAGCAAAGCAGTGCGACACAAACAGCAGAGTTACACAATCAAACCTATCGGTTACTAGTCCAACACTCTAACCACTAGGCTACCCTGCCACCCAATAACACACGAGAAAAATCTGTATGCAGTGTGTGCAAATGTGGGGAGGTATAAGGCAATAAATAGGGCCTAGTGGCGAAGTAATTACAATTTAGCAATTAACACTGGAGTGATAGATGTGCAGATGATGATGTGCAAGTAGAGATACTGGGGTGCAAAAGAGCAAGAGGTTAAGTAACAATATGGGGATGAGGTAGTTGGGTGGGATATTTACAGATGGGCTACGTACAGGTACAGTGATCGGTAAGCTGCTCTTGACAGCTGATACTTAAAGTTAGAGGGAGATTTTAGTCTCCAGCTTCAGTGAATTTTTTTTTTTGCTATTCATTCCAGTCACTGGCAGCAGAGAATGGAAGGAAAGGCGACCAAAGGTCGTGTTGGCTTTGGAGATGACCAGTGAAATATACCTGCTGGAGTGTGTGCTATGGATGGGTGTTGCTATGGTGACCAGTGAGCTGAGATAAGCCAGGGCTTTACCTAGCAAAGACTTATAAATGACCTGGAGCCAGTGGGTTTGGTGACGAATATGTAGTGAGGGCCAGCTAATGAGAGCATACAAGTCGTAGTGGTGGGTGGTATATGGGCCTTTGTTGACAAAACGGATGGCACTGTGATAGACTACATCCTGTTTTCTGAGTGGAGTGTTGGAGGCTGTTTTGTAAATGACATCGCCAAAGTCAAGGATCGGTATGATGTTCAGTTTTACGAGGGTATGTTTGGCAGCGTGAGTGAAGGAGGCTTTTATTTGCGAAATAGGAAGCCGATTCTAGATGCTCTGAAAATCAACTCCCATGTTGGCGTGAGATGTCGGCCATTCACTTGTCATATGTTGCTCCACTACAATATTATATCATGATACGTTAATACATACTGTGTTCAGTGTAACTGCCCAAAAAATATCCACGGATGTAAGGTCATGCTTAGTTCAATGGGACAAATAGGCTAATTCGCTAGCTAGTCATGTAGCTTTTACATTTTTTTTTATTTTTTTTTAGATTGTCTTTTTTTTTTTTTTGAATGTTAGCTGGATGAATACCATTTATTCTTCCTAGCTTAGATTTATGAAGTTAAACGTTTTCTGACTCGAGTCATCCTTTATATCTGCGTTGCCATTGACTTGACTAGTATGAGGTTAAATGGATGCCTGGGATAGCTGCGAGACCTCTTGGTTAGATCATACATTCCTGTACAGATGTGGCAGTAAACAGGCAGCAACAAGCTATAGGAGATTATTATGTAAATGGGTATATTGAGTTTTAAGTATAAAAACAAGATGCTTCATATAAAATGTACCATTTCTATTTGCTCAGCATTGCTTTTTTAAATTTTTTATTTTATTTATTTCACCTTTATTTAACCAGGTAGGCTAGTTGAGAACACCTTTATTTAACCAGTTAGGCTAGTTGAGAACAAGTTCTCATTTGCAACTGCGACCTGGCCAAGATAAAGCATAGCAGTGTGAACAGACAACAGAGTTACACATGGAGTAAACAATAAACAAGTCAATAACACAGTAGGAAAAAAAAGAGTCTATATACACTGTGTGCAAAAGGCATGAGGAGGTAGGCGAATAATTACAATTTTGCAGATTAACACTGGAGTGATAAATGATCAGATGGTCATGTACAGGTAGAGATATTGGTGTGCAAAAGAGCAGAAAAGTAAATAAATAAAAACAGTATGGGGATGAGGTAGGTAAAATTGCTCCAGTGTCTCATACCCTATTCTGTTGCCAGCAACATTGCCTAAAAACAATTGCCAGTTTATCAAGGCCTTTTTGTCTGGGTAAATCCCAGACTGATGCTGAAACATTGTTAACGTTGTGGTTGGCAAGCTGACTGCTTAGGCAGACTAGTTTCTGATTGAAAGCATGGGGATTAAATAACTGATTGCTGCTCAGTTTAGTTTCCTGTCACTAACCACGTTTTCATCCACTGTTTTTAGCCAGCAAATTTCTGTTTAAATTGTATAAATGCCAACAGGTAATTTGTTCGTTTGACCATGGTGCCATATTTTTTTTTGTTGGTTAAATTTGAATTATGTGAAATTATAGTTTAAAATCACATCACATTTTCTATTTGGGTACATGAAAACGTAAGCTTTTTTGTGCACCAAGTCACCATGCTTTAATTCTGATCTGCAATAAGTCCATTTGGTAGAAAATGCCTTTTTTTAATTTTAGAATATTCGCATGAATATCTGTCTTCAATTGGATGAAAACCTAGCTATTGTTGAATAGTATGAAACTAATCCCATGCGCTTGTGGTCTAGCTCTTATCAGTCTATGAACCTGTATATTTAGGACCCTATAAAATCTGTGTTGCGGAGAACCTAGACGGTATCGTATAATCCAGACGTTTTAAAACAGAATTCAACAATTTTCTAAAATGTATTGAACTTGTTAGAAAATGTATTATTTTTCCCAAGTTAATCACAAGACATCAACAAAATGCAGTTTTCTGAAATGACACAGGAATGTGTGTGCGGTGCGCACGGTTTTTAAAATCATTGTCGCTCAGTCTGATCGTGTGATGCGTTAGGAAACAAATTAACATATGTTCATACACAGCTCTGATTGGCTGATTTGGATTGTCTCGAGCCCGTCCCCTTATCCAGATGAACAGTCATTGGTCTATTGTAATCAGAACACATTGTGACATCATGATGTGGGTCGACAGTTCCATCCTGCCTGAATAGGCTGAAATTCCCTGTGTTTCTTTTTATATTAATATTTTTGTATTTTACTAGTGGGTTTTTTCACACAAAGGCAACACTGAAAATGTGAAAATTGAGATATTTTGACCTCTTAGTGTGGAAATATATTTAAAGGAAATCACATTTTTAACTGCACTGCCCCTTTCACTACCTTTGCCTACCTGGCAGAATGGTCCCCTGATTATTTGCATAAATCCTGTGGCCATTTTGTTAAGCAAACTCTGCCATCACGAGTGCTAAAGGGCACACTTGTATTAAAGGGACATTTCTTCGATTTTTATTTTATTTTTTTCTCCTCCCCAAGACCTTGAAAGTGATCTCCTCATTCGGTTTTAAGCATTATGTTGTGGACTTGCAACATGAAATTGTTTTCCTATTTAAAAAAATGTGTGATTTAAACCTTTTTGTTGTTGTTGCGATAACCTGATAATTAGTTTTTGTTCTATGGCAACCTGATAAAGTAGGAAATACATTTTATAGGGCCCTATATATTAGAAGATATTCCATTTGACTTCTATTGGATGCTATCCCATACTCTAGCCTATTGGTCTAGACAGCATCTCCTCATCTGTCTACGGATCAGTGTTATTTGACTAGTGCTGGGCTGGCAGAAAGGCAGCTTTGTTCCCCTGCTTCTGTCAGTGGGGATTTAGCCCTTTCACATTCCCTCATGGATGGTCATTGGTCCCTGCCCAGAGACGGGGTTGTGTCTCTGTGTGTGTGCTTGACGGTGTTTTTCCCTGTCTGTGTAGACCTGTTGTCCTCTAGTGGTGTCACGATACCAAAACAATACCACAGTAAAAAGAGAATATTATTCAGTCACAGAATGTCACTCCAATCAGAAACTCAGATCCTGCTCTGTCCAATCGTTGGTCATCGTTTAAGTTCAAAATATCATTACATTTTAAACATTTTACTTTTTTTTTTTTTTTCCAGAGACAGCCTTGTATGCTTTTTAATGAACCAATATTTTACAATCAATTTGACTTTAGTTAAAACATCTAACTACATAACTTAATGTTAATAATAATATATTTGAATGGTTTAATCGCTTGATAAACTGGGTAAATTTTAAGAAAATATTTATGATGCAGGTGAATGCATATTCAATAAGTGTGTGTGTGTGTGTGAATGCGGAGAGTTATTGAGCTTGTTTTCGGCTGATTTCACTTGGCTACAGATGGTAATCTTCTCTTCCATGTGGGACTTATTTTATCGTACTGCTCAACAACATTTGCATAGAAGTAGCTTATTTTCATCAAAGTGTGACCTGTCTCGAACCAGTAATGAAGTCATTTAATGAGCCAAGAGCTGTGCGGCCTGTCGGACCCCTCACTTCGCTGAGGCAATACATCTTTGGCTGAGGCAATACATCTTTGGCTGAGGGAGAGACGTAAAGTTTTGAGTGGCAATCGTCTTTGAAACAGAATTGTTTTTTTTTGCGTTATGGTTTGCATATCACAAACAAAGTAGTAGGGTAGTGAATTGATGTTAGTTTCAGCAGTAAGTATGGAAAGTTAGTGCCTCCAGTATCCAAAACTCTTCATTTATTCCACATTGTTGTTAAAACCTGAATTCAAAATGGATTAAATATATATTTGTTCTCACCCATCTACACACAATACCCCATAATGACAGTGA
This sequence comes from Oncorhynchus masou masou, assembly GCF_036934945.1. Classification (NCBI taxonomy): domain Eukaryota; kingdom Metazoa; phylum Chordata; class Actinopteri; order Salmoniformes; family Salmonidae; genus Oncorhynchus; species Oncorhynchus masou. Next base: position 6,879,215 of record NC_088229.1, on the reverse strand, counting down.
AAACATGTTTTTAAAAATGTTTGACTTCACTTTCAATAAATGTGCAATCAATCAAATGTATTTAAAAACCCTTTTTACATCAGCTGATGTCACAAGTGCTGTACAGAAACCCAGCCTAAAACCCCAAGCAGCAAGCAATGCAGGTGTAGAAGCACAGTGGCCAGGAAAAACTCCCAAGAAAGACTGGAACCTAGGAAGAAACCTAGAGAGGAACCATGCTCTGAGGGGTGGCCAGTCCTCTTTTGGCTGTGACGGGTGGAGATTATAACAGAACATGGCCAAGATGTTCAAACGTTCATAGATGACCAGCAGGGTCAAATAATAATAATCACAGTGGTTGTAGAGGGTGCAACAGGTCAGCAGTCAACTGAGTAAATGTCAGTTGGCTTTTCATAGCCGATCATTCAGAGTTAAAGATGGCAGGTGCGGTAGAGAGAGTTGAAAACAGCAGGTCTGGGACAGGTAGCATGTCCGGTGAACAGGTCAGGGTTCCATAGCCGCAGGCACAACAGTTGAAACTGGAGCAGCAGCACGACCAGGTGGACTGGGGACAGCAAGGAGTCATCAGGCCAGGTAGTCCTGAGGCATAGTCATAGGGCTCAGGTCCTCCAAGAGAGAGAAAGAAGGAAAGAGAAAGAGCGAGCACACTTAAATTCACATAGGACACCGGATAAGACAGAAGAAACACTGCAGGTATAACAGACTGAGAGAGGGAATTAGACTCCTGCTCACGGCTGGTTGTGACACAGCCTGAAAACAAACCCGGGTCTGTAGTGATGCCTTAACCCCTACGATGTCTTCGACCGTTGCTCCACTCAGAAGGTCTTTCATTACGTTCCTTCCCTTTTATAATAAAAAAAAACCTCCCTAGTTCCTGCCGATGAGAAGCATACCCATAACATGATTCAGCCACAACCATTCTTGAAAATATGAAGCTGTACTCAGTGATGTTGTGTTGGATTTGCCCCAAACATAACTCTTTGTATTCAGGATATACATTTATTTGCCAAATGTTTTGCAGTTTTAATTTAGGGCCTACGTATCTGTACAGGCTTACTTCTTCTTTTGACTTAGTCAATTAGGTTAGTATTATGGGAAATTACAATGTTGGTCCATCCTCAATTGTCTCCTATCACAGCCACTCAATTCTGTAACTGTTTTAAAGTCACCATTGGCCTCATGGTGAAATCCCTGAGTGGTTTCCTTCCTCTCCGGCAACTGAGTTAGGAAGGACGCCTGTATCTTTGTAGTGACTGGGTGTATTGGTACACCATCCAAAGTGTAATTAATAACTTCACCATGCCCAACCGGATATTCAATGTCTACTAATAGGTGCCCTTCTTTACAAGGCACTGAAAAACGTCCCTGGTCTTTGTGGTTGAATCTGTGCTTGAAATTCACTGCTCGGCTGAGGGACCTTGCAGTTATCTGTATGTGTGTGGAGTACAGAGATGAGGTACACTATTGCACACAGAGAGTCCATCTAACTTATGTGTCTTGTTAAGCACATTTTTACTCCAGAACTTATTTAGGTTTACCATAACAAAGGGGTTGAATACTTATTTATAATTCATTTGTAAACCAAATTCTAAAATATAATTCCACTGACGTTATGGGGTATTGTGTGTGTGTGTGTGTGTGTAGGCCAGTGACACAAAATATACATTTAACTCCTTTTAAATTCAGGCTGTAACACAACAAAATGTGGAACATGTTAAGCGGTGTGAATACTTTCTGAAGGCACTGTAGACCTATAATCCTGTATCTTTTTGGCTGTATGGACCTTGTTTTGCGAACATTAATTAACAGTTTCAATATTTCTTCATGCCGTGTCGCATTATTCAATTGTGTTAACTTCTGTGCATCATGAGTGGTGAGCTAACATGATGCAGTCCAGACTCCCAGGCTAGCAGTGAGTTAGTGGAGCTAACATGATGCAGCCCAGACTCCCAGGCTAGCAGTGAGTTAGTGGAGCTAACATGATGCAGCCCAGACTCCCAGGCTAGCAGTGAGTTGGTGGAGCTAACATGATGCAGCCCAGACTCCCAGGCTAGCAGTGAGTTAGTGGAGCTAACATGATGCAGCCCAGACTCCCAGTACAGGCTAGCAGTGAGTTAGTGGAGCTAACATGATGCAGTCCAGACTCCCAGGCTAGCAGTGAGTTGGTGGAGCTAACATGATGCAGCCCAGACTCCCAGGCTAGCAGTGAGTTAGTGGAGCTAACATGATGCAGTCCAGACTCCCAGGCTAGCAGTGAGTTAGTGGAGCTAACATGATGCAATCCAGACTCCCAGTACAGGCTAGCAGTGAGTTAGTGGAGCTAACATGATGCAGTCCAGACTCCCAGTACAGGCTAGCAGTGAGTTAGTGGAGCTAACATGATGCAGTCCAGACTCCCAGGCTAGCAGTGAGTTGGTGGAGCTAACATGATGACTCCCAGGCTAGCAGTGAGTTAGTGGAGCTAACATGATGCCAGACTCCCAGGCTAGCAGTGAGTTAGTGGAGCTAACATGATGAGTTAGTGGAGCTAACATGATCAATCAGACTCCCAGTACAGGCTAGCAGTGAGTTAGTGGAGCTAACATGATGCAGTCCAGACTCCCAGTACAGGCTAGCAGTGAGTTAGTGGAGCTAACATGATGCAGTCCAGACTCCCAGTACAGGCTAGCAGTGAGTTAGTGGAGCTAACATGATGCAGTCCAGACTCCCAGGCTAGCAGTGAGTTAGTGGAGCTAACATGATGCAGTCCAGACTCCCAGGCTAGCAGTGAGTTAGTGGAGCTAACATGATGCAGCCCAGACTCCCAGTACAGGCTAGCAGTGAGTTAGTGGCGCTAACATGATGCAGCCCAGACTCCCAGGCTAGCAGTGAGTTAGTGGAGCTAACATGAAACAGCCCAGACTCCCAGGCTAGCAGTGAGTTAGTGGAGCTAACATGACGCAGGCCAGACTCTCAGTGCAGGCTAGCATTGGAGCAGGCCAGACTCTCAGTGCAGGCTAGCAGTGGAGCAGGCATGGTGCAGGCCAGACTCTCAGTGCAGGCTAGTAGTAGAGCAGGCATGGTGCAGGCCAGACTCCCAGTGCAGGCTAGTAGTAGAGCAGGCATGGTGCAGGCCAGACTCCCAGTGCAGGCTAGTAGTAGAGCAGGCATGGTGCAGGCCAGACTCCCAGTGCAGGCTAGTAGTAGAGCAGGCATGGTGCAGGCCAGACTCTCAGTGCAGGCTAGTAGTAGAGCAGGCATGGTGCAGGCCAGACTCCCAGTGCAGGCTAGTAGTAGAGCAGGCATGGTGCAGGCCAGACTCCCAGTGCAGGCTAGTAGTAGAGCAGGCATGGTGCAGGCCAGACTCCCAGTGCAGGCTAGTAGTAGAGCAGGCATGGTGCAGGCCAGACTCTCAGTGCAGGCTAGTAGTAGAGCAGGCATGGTGCAGGCCAGACTCCCAGTGCAGGCTAGTAGTAGAGCAGGCATGGTGCAGGCCAGACTCTCAGTGCAGGCTAGCAGTAGAGCAGGCATGGTGCAGGCCAGACTCCCAGTGCAGGCTAGTAGTAGAGCAGGCATGGTGCAGGCCAGACTCTCAGTGCAGGCTAGTAGTAGAGCAGGCATGGTGCAGGCCAGACTCCCAGTGCAGGCTAGTAGTAGAGCAGGCATGGTGCGGCCAGACTCTCAGTCTAGTAGTAGAGCAGGCTGGTGCAGGCCAGACTCTCAGTGCAGTAGAGCAGGCAGGCATGGTGCAGGCCAGACTCTCAGTGCAGGCTAGTAGTAGAGCAGGCATGGTGCAGGCCAGACTCCCAGTGCAGGCTAGTAGTAGAGCAGGCATGGTGCAGGCCAGACTCCCAGTGCAGGCTAGTAGTAGAGCAGGCATGGTGCAGGCCAGACTCCCAGTGCAGGCTAGCAGTGGAGCAGGCATGGGGCAGGCCAGACTCCCAGTGCAGGCTAGTAGTAGAGCAGGCATGGTGCAGGCCAGACTCCCAGTGCAGGCTAGTAGTAGAGCAGGCATGGTGCAGGCCAGACTCCCAGTGCAGGCTAGTAGTAGAGCAGGCATGGTGCAGGCCAGACTCCCAGTGCAGGCTAGTAGTAGAGCAGGCATGGTGCAGGCCAGACTCCCAGTGCAGGCTAGTAGTAGAGCAGGCATGGTGCAGGCCAGACTCCCAGTGCAGGCTAGTAGTAGAGCAGGCATGGTGCAGGCCAGACTCCCAGTGCAGGCTAGTAGTGGAGCAGGCATGGTGCAGGCCAGACTCCCAGTGCAGGCTAGTAGTAGAGCAGGCATGGTGCAGGCCAGACTCCCAGTGCAGGCTAGTAGTAGAGCAGGCATGGTGCAGGCCAGACTCCCAGTGCAGGCTAGTAGTAGAGCAGGCATGGTGCAGGCCAGACTCCCAGTGCAGGCGAGCAGTTTCGGTCTACCTTGGGACACTAATGTCTTGTTTTGTTTCTGTTAGTCTGTCTCGATCTTTTCTGTCTTTGTATGACCATGCCTGTGTGTTCTCTGTCTCTCCCAGCAGGAGATTCCCTCTCCTGAGATGCATGTGTTTGTCTATGGTTTCTATATTGTCAGTACCAGTCGGTCTCACTCTGCCCTGTGTCGTCTCCTCCTCTCAGTGGAGGACCAGAAGGAGGTGCTGTCTCCAGTGAACCCTGAGCTGCGACACAAGGAAGTACAGATGAACTTCTTCAATCAGCTGACCTCCGTGTTCAACCCTGACCTCACCGTGCTGGCCTCTCCCTCAGGACGCACACAGGTCAGTGTAATGGGATTAGCGGAATAGGGACTGTGCAGAGGGGAACGGGAGGAGATGAATGGGGACTGTGCGGTAGGGAACGGGAGGAGTGGAATAGGGATTGTGGGGAATGGGGTTAGCGGAATGGGGACTGTGCAGTGGGGAGTGGAATGGGGACTGTGCGGTAGGGAACGGGAGGAGTGGAATAGGGACTGTGGGGAATGGGGTTAGCGGAATAGGGACTGTGCAGTGGGGAGCGGAATGGGGACTGTGGAACGGGAGGAGCGGGACGGGGACTGCGCGGTCCCTATCCATTTGAAGGGATAGTTACTTAACCTGTAGTGACGCCCAGCCCGTGAACGGGACCGTTATCATCATCTGACACTAATTAGCATAACGCAACGGACAAATCTTCCTATAAAATCTTTCTATTCATGAAAATCACAAGTGAAATATATTGGAACACAGCTTAGCCTTTTGTTAATCACCCTGTCATCTCAGATTTTCAAAATATGCTTTACAGCCAAAGCTGGACAAGCATTTGTGTAGGTTTATCATAGCCAAGCATAGCATTATGCCTTGCTAGCAACAGGCAAACTTGTCACGGAAATCAGAAAAGCAATCAAATTAAATTGTTTACCTTTGATGAACTTCGGATGTTTTCACTCACGAGACTCCCAGTTAGACAGCCAAAGTTCTTTTCTTTTTTTCTCCCCAAAAATATTTTTTGTAGGCGAAATAGCTCCGTTTGTTCTTCACGTTTGGCTGAGAAATCGCCCGGAAATTGCAGTCACCACAACGCCGAAGAATATTCCAAATTGGCTCCATAATATCGACAGAAACATGGCAAACGTTGTTTAGAATCAATCCTCAAGGTGTTTTTCTAATATCTATTCGATAATATATCCGTCGGGACAATTCGTTTTCTCTAGGACCGATTGGAGTAATGGCTACCTCTGCACTTTACGCGAGAATCTCTCTCGGAGCCACCATGTGACCACTTACGCAATGTGGCCGCCTACGGCTATTCTTCAACAGCAATGTGTAAAACTACGTCACAATGCTGTAGACACCTTGGGGAATACGTAGAAAGCGTAAGCTCGTTGATGGTACATTCACAGCCGAATAGGGAGTCATTGGAACGCAGCGCTTTCAAAACCTGGGGCACTTCCGGATTGGATTTTTCTCAGGCTTTCGCCTGCAACATCAGTTCTGTTATACTCACAGACAATATCTTTACAGTTTTGGAAACGTTAGTGTTTACTATCCAAAGCTGTCAATTGTATGCATATTCTAGCATATTTTCCTGACAAAATATCCCGTTTAAAACGGGAATGTTTTTTTTTCTTCCAAAAATGAAAATACTGCCCCCTAACACCAAGAGGTTTTTAAGTTGTAGCTTATTTCTGACTTTATTTATTTTATTTAACCTTTGTTTTTACTTCCCTAAGGGGTCGTTTCATGTCAATTGTATCAAGTATCTGCATCTTCACTTCTAAAACACCAATTTTCTATTTATGTATTTTTTTATTCAGTCTGATTTACAGTGTTTGTTTTGTTGTGCTGTCTGTTTAGGCGGAGAGTGAGAGTGAGGACCAGGCGACGACAGACCAGACCTTCCAGGCCAAAATGAAGAATGCCTTTGTGTCCCAGAACGTGTCCAGTCTCCAGGAACTGGGCGGGTCGGAGAAGTTGCTACGTGTCTGCCTCAACCTCCCTTACTTCCTGCGCTATATCAACCGGTTCCAGGACGCCGTCTCGGCCAACTCCTTCTTCATCATGCCCGCCACCGTCGGAGACGCAACTGCTGTCCGCAACGGGTAGGTTTGTGGGATTTTTTTTTGGAGGGGGGGGGTTTTAGAATTTTTTTCAGCAAACTAATTTGTCTCACCTGACAGGTTTCTCTGGTCCTCCAGCATACTGCCCCTCTCTATAAGCAGGCCTGGGCAATTCCAGTCATCGGGGGCCTGATTTAGTGCCCCCCCCCATCTCGAGCAAACACCTGTTTGCATTTTAAACTGAAGATCATATGATTAGTTGATTATTGGAGTCAGGTGTGTTAGCTGGGGCTTAAGTATGACACCAATCAGGGCCCCCCCCCCCCAAGGTTATATATGGCGCTCTCTTTTGGCACCCTACCTGTGCTTACCTCAGTGTTTTTCCCCCCCTGTGTCTCTGACATTTGTGTGTGTGACCTCTGACCTTGTCAGGTTCCACTCCCTGGTGATAGATGTGGCCATGGCCCGGGACACCTTGTCCTTGCCTGTCCTGGAGCCCCTGACTCCTGGGAGACTTCTGGACATGACTGTGTTGGCACTCAGCTGCCTCTACGCAGGTACGCTATTATGGGTTCATGTTGGGTTTCATCTCTGCTATATATATATATATTTATTTATTTATATATTTATTTATTTATTTAGTAGTATTTTACTGTCCCTTTTTTTTAATGGCAGACGATCGTGAAACGGCAACTTTTCAAGCTGATAGCGCTGAGCGGTTTTAGTACCTTTTTTTTTTTAGGTCTTTTCGGGTTATATGATAAACAGATTATCACTGGTTTCCATGATTTTATTATATATTTCATCATTAAATGCATTGTGTGGGTTGGATGCTGTGACAACACAGAATAAATCCGTTAATATGAGCCCCATGATGGTAGAGACTGCCCATTCCTGCTCATCAGATATTAACCACCATTTATTCACTTTACATTTCAGTGGTTTTGTATATTATATTAGTTTATTTTGATGACTTTATTATTTCATTCCAAGTTATCATCTCATATCTCTGGAGCAGCTGTCTGTGTTGTCTGACGGAGATCACTGTTTCAGTAGTTCTTCAGAGTAAACAGCTGTGAATACCAATGACTGCTCAACTTATCAATCACTTAATGTGTTTCTCAGTCAGTCAATAATGAATCTATATATAATATGTGCTTCTGTCAGTCAATAATGAATCTATATATAATATGTGCTTCTGTCAGTCAATAATGAATCTATATGGCCATTCTGCAGGTATATATAATATGTGCCTCTGTCAGTCAAAATGAGGATCTATATATAATGTGTGCATCTCAGTCAGTCAATAATGAATCTATATATAATATGTGCATCTGTCAGTCAATAATGAATACAACATTTGCTTTGTTTGCTCCTCCAGAATAGCCTTCATTTATCAGTGCATGGCCATTCTGCAGGTGGGCAGCGGTCTGCAACTTCCACAGCCTCCACCAGCTCCAAGGGTGTCTAAAGCGAGGGATGCTGGTCTCATGTTACTCCAATGTCTGCGTTCCACAGGGATGTTGGTACAGAAATGTGTGAGTGTATATACATGGATGTGTTCCATATAACTCCACATTCAATTAAGAACACTTTTTTTGTTTTGTTTCTGCCCCAGAACAGCCTTCATTTATGCTGGTCGTGGACTCCACAGGGTGTCTAAAGCGTTCCACAGGGATGCTGGTCCATGTTGACTCCACAGGGTGTCTAAAGCGTTCCACAGGGATGCTGGTCCATGTTGACTCCACAGGGTGTCTAAAGCGTTCCACAGGGATGCTGGTCCATGTGGACTCCACAGGGTGTCTAAAGCGTTCCACAGGGATGCTGGCCCCATGTTGACTCCACAGGGTGTCTAAAGCGTTCCACAGGGATGCTGGTCCATGTTGACTCCACAGGGTGTCTAAAGCGTTCCACAGGGATGCTGGCCCATGTTGACTCCACAAGGTGTTGAAAGCGTTCCACAGGGATGCTGGTCCATGTTGACTCCACAGGGTGTCTAAAGCGTTCCACAGGGATGCTGGTCTCATGTTGACTCCACAGGGTGTCTAAAGCGTTCCACAGGGATGCTGGTCCATGTTGACTCCACAGGGTGTCTAAAGCGTTCCACAGGGATGCTGGTCCATGTTGACTCCACAGGGTGTCTACTCCAAGCGTTCCACAGGGATGCTGGCCTCATGTTGACTCCACAAGGTGTTGAAAGCGTTCCACAGGGATGCTGGTCCATGTTGACTCCACAAGGTGTTGAAAGCGTTCCACAGGGATGCTGGCCTCATGTTGACTCCACAATGGTGTTGACTCCACAAGGTGTCGTTCCACAGGGATGCTGGCCTCATGTTGACTCCACAGGGTGTCTGTTGAAAGCGTTCCACAGGGATGCTGGCCTCATGTTGACTCCACATGGTGTTGAAAGCGTTCCACAGGGATGCTGGTCCATGTTGACTCCACAAGGTGTTGAAAGCGTTCCACAGGGATGCTGGCCTCATGTTGACTCCACATGGTGTTGAAAGCGTTCCACAGGGATGCTGGTCCATGTTGACTCCACAAGGTGTTGAAAGCGTTCCACAGGGATGCTGGCCTCATGTTGACTCCACAAGGTGTCGAAAGCGTTTCACAGGGATGCTGGCCTCATGTGGACTCTAATTTGGATGTCCTTTGGGTGGTGGACCATTCTTGATACACACGGGAAACTGTTGAGCGTGAAAAACCCAGCAGCCGTTGCAGTTCTTGACACAAACCGGTGCGCCTGGCACCTACTACCATAGCCTGTTCAAAGGCACTTTAAAAAAAATATTTTGCTTTGTCTATTCACCTGCCGAATGACACATACATAATCCATTTCTCAATTGTCTCAAGGCTTAAAAATCTTTCTTTAAACCCGTCTCCTCCCCTTCATGTACACTGATTGAAGTGGATTTAACAGGTGACGTCAATAAGGGATCATATCTTTCACCTGGATTCATCTGGTCAGTCTATGTCACGGAAAGAGCAGGTGTTAATGTTTTGTAAACTCAGTGTGTAATTTTAAACCCCCTCCAACCCCAAAATAAATAAAATAATCCCCTACTTCAATAAATAGGATATTAGGAAACACATTCTTGTCTTCTGATTGAGTTAATTTAATTTCTCATGGTTTTGATGTGTGTTTTTTCCAAACAGCTGGACATCTACGAAATGATCGGCCAGGCCATCAGCAGCTCCCGCAGAGCTGGAGGAGAGCATTACCAGAACTTCCAGCTGCTGGGGGCGTGGTGTCTGCTGAACAGCCTCTACCTGATCCTCAACCTGAGTCCCACGACCCTGGCTGACAAGGGCAAGGAGAAAGACCCTCTGGCCGCTCTCAGGGTCCGAGACATAGCCGCCCGCACCAAGGACGGAGCAGGCTCCCCTAAACTGGGCCCGGCCAAAGGGTGGGTAGCGCTCTGGTAGTTTCTAACCATTTTAGATATGTGCTGTTAAGTATGTAACGATTATGAAAGTTGTATTGTAAACTTTGTTTTGTATTTAAACGCCAATTTAAATGTGTACATGACACTGCAACAACATTTCCCCACGGGGACAATAATGTCAGTCAGGAAGTGGTTAAATGGTAAGATTGCATACAGCGATCTCCATGAAACTCAAATTAATTGCTAACTAAAGATCCTAGTTTAAACTGTTTAAATTTATTTATTTATTTAACTATTTGAGAATATATATTTTTTATTTTCAAACTTTGGACCTGAAAGTATCAAAGAAAAACCTGTTTGTGGTTTCATTGAGACTCTCTGTTGTCTCGTCTCAGACATCAAGGCTTTGGTGTCCTGTCAGTGATCCTGGCGAACCACTCCATCAAACTGCTCACCTCCCTTTTCCAAGACCTGCAGGTGGAGGCTTTGCACCGGGTCAGTGCAGTGAGTAACAAACACACTGCTTCAATTGCTGCTTATTCATAAAGATATGATTTATCAGTAGCAATCCAGCCCACACATATATGGATCAATCACTATTTTCATAATTTATGATGATTATGTTCGAGACCCAGTGAAACTCCAGCCCTCTTCCTCTGCCTCTCCTCTGCCTCTTCCTCTCCTCTGCCTCTTCCTCTCCTCTGCCTCTTCCTCTGCCTCTTCCTCCCCCTCTGCCTCTCCTCTGCCTCTTCCTCTTTCTCTGCCTCCCCTCTGCCTCTTCCTCCCTGCCTCTTCCTCCCTCTTCCTCCCCTCTGCCTCTTCCTCCCCTCTGCCTCTTCCTCCCTCTGCCTCTTCCTCCCCTCTGCCTCTTCCTCCCCTCTGCCTCTTCCTCCCTCTGCCTCTTCCTCCCCTCTGCCTCTTCCTCCCCTTCTTCTCCTCTCCTCCCCTCTGCCTCTTCCTCCCCTCTGCCTCTTCCTCTGCCTCTTCCTCCCCTCTGCCTCTTCCTCCCTCTTCCTCCCCTCTGCCTCTTCCTCCCTCTGCCTCTTCCTCCCCTCTGCCTCTTCCTCCCCTCTGCCTCTTCCTCCCCTCTGCCTCTTCCTGCCTCTTCCTCCCCTCTGCCTCTTCCTCCCCTCTGCCTCTTCCTCCCTCTGCCTCTTCCTCCCCTCTGCCTCTTTCTCTCCCCCCATTATTTCTCCCCACCTCGCCCTCTTCTCTCCCTCCCCCATCTCTTCTCTCCGCCCCCCATCTCTTCTTCCGCCCCCCCCCCCCCCCCCCATCTCTTCTCCCGCCCCCCCCCCCATCTCTTCTCTCCGCTCCCCCATCTCTTCTCTCCACCCCCCCCCCATCTCTTCTCTCCCCATCTCTTCTCTCCCCAGGGTTGGGCCAGTGACGGTCCCCCAGCAGAACTCAACATCATGGCGCAGAACACCTCCACCCAGAGGGTTCAGAGACTCCTGGACTCTGTTCCCCTTACCAACCTGCTGTTCAACCTTCTGTCCACCTCATACAAGAAGGTACTAAACTGTTTTGAACTTTTATATATATATATATATATATATATACTAAACAGAAACCATACGTGCAAAAAGATTAATTTCTCTCATTTTGTGCGCAATTTTTTTATTTTTACATCCCTGTTAGTGAACATTTCTCCTTTGCCAAGATAATCCATCTGTGTCATATCAAGAAGCTGATTAAACAATAGGACCATTACACAGGTGCACCTTGTGCTGGGGACAATGGACAAAGGGGCCACTCTAAAAATGTGCAGTTTTGTCACACAGATTCAACCCCACAGACACGTGCTGTAGGCCACACCGGCAGTTTAAATTTTTTATTTTTTACTACGGTGTGATCATCATGTGGTTTTACCACACTACCACACTGTGGTATCATCTGCATGTGACATGGAAACTACTCTTCCTCTTAACAATTGATCTAAGTCTGCTGCTCCTCCAGTAACTGATGATTTCAATCAGCCGCTCAGTCCTCCATGTTTTATCTCTGCTTCTAATACAAAAGCATTGAAAGCTTTGAAAAACGCTGTGCCTGGCATGCTGATAATGCCTGTGTTGACGTGTCTCCTCCCCTCAGGCCTGTGTCCTGCAGCGTCAGAGGAAAGGCTCGGTGAGCAGTGATGCCAGTGCCTCGACAGACTCCAACACCTACTATGAAGATGACTTCAGCAGCACAGAGGAAGACAGCAGTCAAGGTACTGCCCCCTATCCCTTCCCCTCATCTCTCTGTCTCTCTCTCTCGCTCTGTCTCTGTCTCGCTCTCTCACTCTCTCTCTCTCGCTCTGTCTCTGTCTCGCTCTCTCTCTCTCTCGCTCTGTCTCTCTCTCGCTCTGTCTCTCTCTCGCTCTGTCTCTCTCTCGCTCTGTCTCTCTCTCGCTCTGTCTCTCTCTCGCTCTCTCTCTCGCTCTGTCTCTCTCTCGCTCTCTCTTCCCAACCCCCGTCATAAAGAACAGCATCACTTCTCATCTCCTATCACGTGGGCTGAGAGCTTACAAGTCATTATTATAATATTTGTAAAACCCTTGATGCCAACCACACACACAAATCAGAGATAAAAATGTAATTTAAGATATTAGACAGAGTAGATGAAAGTTGTCTGTGTACCAGATCTGATAACCTTTTTGAAGTGTAATGTTCCAGGGTGTGTCGTGTGTGTGTGTGTGTGTGTGTGTGTGTGTGTGTGTGTGTGTGTATGCCTTCTGAAAGCTGTGTTTTTTTGTTGTTTTTTTTAACCTGTGTATCTGGGCTAGCGTCAGAGTCAGGCCTGAGAAGAGTCAAGAATGTGTTCAGGCAGTTCTTGTGCGTTGCGGGACTCTGTAAAATCACCACAGGGGGAAATAGCAGCCGCGGCAACAGAGGTTAGACAGCGGTGGAGGTCGGTGTCACTTTCAATCGGAGGAGGATGAGCTCATTTGTAATGGCCGGTATAAATGGAACGTTAATCCAACGCATTACAGTGACCACGTCCTTCGGTTTTAAAATGACACCAACCTCCACTGGTCAGAAGTCAGATGTATGACAACTGAGACAGAATCACACACACACACACACACACACACACACACAACTTGTAATGCAATAAATCGGAGATAAAAATGTACTTTAAGATATTAGACAGAGTAGATGAAAGTTGTCTGCGTACCAGATCTGATCCACAGTTGAAGTCTGAAATTTATATACTCCTTAGCCAAATATATTTAAACTCAGTTTTTCACAATTCCTGACATTTTAATCCTAGTTAAAAAAATCCCTCTCTTATTAAGTAAGTTAGGATCACCACTTTATTTTAAGAATGTGAAATGTCAACTAATTCTTTCTACTATTACTCTATTTCAGCTTTAATTTCTTTCATCACACGCCCAGTGGGTAAGAAGTTTACATACACTTAATTAGTATTTGGTAGCATTGCCTTTAAATTGTTTAACTTGAGTCAAACGTTTCTGGTAGCCTTCCACAAGCTTCCCACAATAAGTTGAGTGAATTTTGGCCCATTCCTCCTGACAGAGCTGGTGTAACTGAGTCAGGTTTGTAGGCCTCCTTGCTTGCACACGCTTTTTCAGTTCTGACCCCAAATATGCTTGGGGTCACTGTCCATTTGGAAGAAATTTGTGACCAAGCTTTAACTTGACCTGACTGATGTTGCTTCAATATATCCACATAATTTTCCTCTTCGTGATGCCATCTATTTTATAAAGTGCACCAGTCCCTCCTGCAGCAAAGCACCCCCACAACATGATGCTGCCACCCCCGTGCTTCACGGTTGGGATGGTGTTCTTCAGCTTGCAAGCCTCCCCCTTTTTCCTCCAAGCATAACAATCGTCATTATGGCCGAATAGTTCTATTTTTGTTTCATCAGACCAGAGGACATTTCTCCAAAAAGTATGATCTTTGTCCCCATGTGCAGTTGCAAACCGTAGTCTGCCTTTTTTATGGCGGTTTTGGAGCAGTGCCTTCTTCCTTGCTGAGCAGCCTTTCAGGTTATGTCGATATGGGACTCGTTTTACTGTGGATATAGATACTTTTGTACCCGTTTCCTCCAGCATCTTCACAAGGTTCTTTGCTGCTGTTCTGGGATTGATTTGCACTTTTACTTTCGCACCACAGTACGTTCATGTCTAGGAGACAGAACGCGTCTCCTTCCTGAGCGATATGACGGCTGCGTGGTCCCATGGTGTTTATACTTGAGTACTATTGTTTATACAGATGAACGTGGTACCTTCAGGCGTTTGGAAATTGCTCCCAAGGATGAACCAGACTTGTGGAGGTCTACAATATTTTATCTGAGGTCTTGGCTGATTTCTTTTGATTTTCCCATGATGTCAAGCAAAGATGCACAGAGTTTGAAGGTTGACCTTGAAATACATCCACAGGTACACCTCCAATTAACTCAAGTGATGTCAATTAGCCTATCAGAAGCTTCTAAAGCCATGACATCATTTTCAGGAATTTCCCAAGCTGTTTAAAGGCACAGTCAACTTAGTGTATGTAAACTTCTGACCCACTGGAATTGTGATAGATAATTTCACTTATAATTCAATTTGTCTGTAAACAAAAGTTGGAAAAAGGACTTGTGTCATGCACCAAGTAGATGTCCTAACCGACTTGCCAAAACTATAGTTTGTTAACAAGAAATGTGTGGTTGAAAAACGAGTTTTAATGACTTCAACCTAAGTGTATGTAAACTTCTGACTTCAACTATCTATATATAAATATATATGAGGCATGCCATGTAGCAGACATTTATCATAAGCAACTGGCCTCAGTGGAAATCAAACCCACGACCTTGGTGTTACTAGAGCCATGCTCTGACCAACTGATCTACCTCACAGGACAGTCTCCACCCACTATAGCAGTGTTATACTCTGACCAACTGAGCCACCGTCTCCACCCACTATAGCAGTGTTATACTCTGACCAACTGAGCCACCGTCTCCACCCACTATAGCAGTGTTATACTCTGACCAACTGAGCCACCGTCTCCACCCACTATAGCAGTGTTATACTCTGACCAACTGAGCCACCGTCTCCACCCACTATAGCAGTGTTATACTCTGACCAACTGAGCCACCGTCTCCACCCACTATAGCAGTGTTATACTCTGACCAACTGAGCCACCGTCTCCACCCACTATAGCAGTGTTTATATTTCAGCAGCAGAGAGAAGACAGAGGACAGCAAGAACAGCTAATGTTTCAGGTCAGCAGCTAGCTTTCTGTCCCTTAGGTCACACCATAGTTTACACCTCGCAGTCATGGTTAATTTGCTTACTTTATTGTATGAACCACAATAAAGTTTGATTTTTGGACTGGGGCACCCACCACCCAGGCTGAGTAGAGGCAGTAGCATCAGAGTCCTAGAAATACAGACTTCCGAGAGAGATGGAGAATTTTGATGGGTTCTATGGTGGCATCAAAAGTTCCAACACAATAGTTGGAACACAAATTAGATTGCCCTGAAAGTTTTGTTGCCTACACAATCTCTGTATTTCTTAGTCTCTGAGTAGAGCTGAATGTAAAGCCTCACATATTCAATATCCTAAATATGGCATAGAAGTATTTTATCATACCCCTTTGATGCATGCTATTATATGCATTTTTAATCTCAGCTTCAGTTGATGAGTAGTGTACATACGATCACTTGTCGTGGCATGTGTGACAGCGGGCCAATTGCACCAAAGGAATTTTGCCATTGTTCTGACCTTGTGAATGGTTATGGCAGTGTGATGAAGGTTAAATGTAACTCTATGGTGGCTAAATGTAGCCTGGTGTTACGAGACTATTGTTATGATGGCGAAGTGTACTGTTATCAATGCTAAATGGCCGCGTTTACACGGGCAGCCCAATTCTGATCTTTTGTCCAATCACAGCAGGTCTTTTTCAGCGATATTTTTTATTTATTTATTTTTTAATATGATTCGTCAAAAAAACAATTAGTGAAAATAAATATCAGAATTGGGCTGCCTGAGTAAACACAGCCAATGTAGTCTTATGAAGTCTACATTTTTCCTGCTGTTATGAGGGCTAAATGTTGTCTTGCAAAGACTAGTGTTATGAAGGCCAAGTGTAGTGTTACGAAGACCAAGTGTAGTGTTACGAAGGCCAAGTGTAGTGCAACGAAGGCCTAGTGTAGTGCAACGAAGGCCTAGTGTAGTGTTACGAACGGCCTGGTGTAGTGCAACGAAGGCCTGGTGTAGTGCAACGAAGGCCTGGTGTAGTGCAACGAAGGCCTGGTGTAGTGCAACGAAGGCCTGGTGTAGTGCAACGAAGGCCTAGTGTAGTGCAACGAAGGCCTAGTGTAGTGCGAAGGCCTAGTGTAGTGTTACGAAGGCCTAGTGTAGTGCGAAGGCCTAGTGTAGTGCAACGAAGGCCTAGTGTAGTGCAACGAAGGCCTAGTGTAGTGTTACGAAGGCCTAGTGTAGTGTTACGAAGGCCTAGTGTAGTGTTACGAAGGCCTAGTGTAGTGTTACGAAGGCCTAGTGTAGTGTTACGAAGGCCTAGTGTAGTGCGACGAAGGCCTAGTGTAGTGCGACGAAGGCCTAGTGTAGTGCGACGAAGGCCTAGTGTAGTGCGACGAAGGCCTGGTGTAGTGCGTGTAGGTGCGAAGGCCTGGTGTAGTGTTACGAAGGCCTGGTGTAGTGTTACGAAGGCCTGGTGTAGTGTTACGAAGGCCTGGTGTAGTGTTACGAAGGCCTGTGTGTTAGTGCGAAGGCCTGTGTAGTGGACGAAGGCTAGTGTAGTGCGAAGGCCTGGTGTGCGACGAAGGCCTAGGTGGCAACGAGGCCTGGTGTAGTGCACGAAGGCCTAGTGTAGTGTTACGAAGGCCTAGTGTAGTGCAACGAAGGCCTAGTGTAGTGTTACGAAGGCCTAGTGTAGTGTTACGAAGGCCTGGTGTAGTGCAACGAAGGCCTGGTGTAGTGCAACGAAGGCCTGGTGTAGTGCAACGAAGGCCTAGTGTAGTGCAACGAAGGCCTAGTGTAGTGCAACGAAGGCCTAGTGTAGTGTTAAGCACTGCAAGAAAAATGTAAATCTTACCTCGATTGTTATAATATGGTATTGAGATGAAGTTACAGTGGCTCGTTCCGAGTTGATTTTGCTCACCCAGAAAACGTCTCGTTTTAAGATATTCTGACTTGTTTCGAGCCTTTAAAAAAAAAAAAGTTGAAGCGTTATCTGCCAGTCCACTAAGATAATTTACCTCGGTAAGATGTCTTAAGATCAAATATATTTTTAAAATAAGATGTTCTTATCCCCAATTTGTATCAATTCTTAAAAAAAAATAAAAAGTTTTAAGTAAGCAGAATGATTAGCCATGGCGCTAAGATAATTTACCCTAGTAGAACATCAAGTCAATGCATTCTAATGGTAAGACATATCTAGGTAAGATAAATGTTTTTTTTGTTTTTTTTTGCAGTGTGACGGCTAAATGTCGTGTTTTAAATACTAATTTAATGCAACGTTACGAATGCTAAACGAGAGAGAGAGCTGACTTAGGACATGATTATAGAGGCCGTAGGATAATGGCAGTGCTTTGTATAGACGGCATGTTGGAACTGAACCCTGAGACATGGACGTCTGTGTGTAACCTCGTGTCCTACCCGTCCTTGTCCAGATGACGACAGCGAGCCCATCTTGGGCCTGTGGTTCGAGGAGACCATCTCGCCAACTAAAGACAAGGTGGCCCCCACCACCTCCCCCACCCCCCCCTTGGAGACCTCTCCCAGACTGAAGAGCCCCTCCAAGCAGAACGCAGGAGAGAACGGGAACATCCTGGCCGGACGCAAGGACCCCGAGCTGGTGAGGCCTTGGGGTGTTAGGAAACACAACATGGACTTGAACATGTAATCTATAGTGACAGGCTGTGGTCTGATGTCTGTACACTTCTCCCAATGTGTCCATGTTACATCCCCTTCGTAGTCTGTCGTTCCGAACCCTGAACGAGGCAGTTTAACCCCACTGTTCCTCGGCCGTCATTGAAAATTTGAATTTGTTCTTAAAAACTGACTTGCCTAGTTAAATAAAAGTCAAATAAATAGTTTGAAGAAAGAAAGGGTTGGTAGAAGGAATACATTGGAACCTCCCCTCCAGGTAATGCTTGCCACCAATGCCAAAATGCACGAAGGGGAGTGAACTAGTGCAAACCGCTGGGTTGAAGGGTGGAGAATTTAGAACACAACTTTATGTTGGGCCTCCCGAGTGGCGCAGCGGTCTAAGACACTACATCTCAGTGCTAGAGGCATCACTTCAGACCCTGGTTCGATTCCTTGCTGTATCACAACCTGACGTTTGGGAATCCCGTAGGGCCCAGCGTTGTTAGGGTTTGTCCAGGAGTAGGCCGTCGTTGTAAATAAGAATTTTCCCTTTTAACTGACTAGTTAAATAAATAAAAATGTTTTCTAGTAGAAACTATGCTTACAGGCCTGTCTATTACTGTTAAATATTGATTTATAAATTGATGTTTCAGTTCCTGAGCCTGGCCTCCAGCATCCTGAACTTCATCACCACCTCCATGCTAAAATCCAGGAACAACTTCATCAGGAACTACCTGTCTGTCTCGCTGACAGAACAGCACATGGCCACGCTAGCCAGCATCATCAAGGACGTCGACAAAGACGTCAAAGGTTGGTTGGAATAAACAAAAAAACATTTATTATTATCATCATCATCGTACATGAGTTTAGTAAATGAGCTCTCGCTCGCTCACAAGCCTGAAGTATTTCCATTTGTTTACATTTACATTACATTTAAGTCATTTAGCAGACGCTCTTATCCAGAGCGACTTACAAATTGGTGAATTCACCTTCTGACATCCAGTGGAACAGCCACTTTACAATAGTGCATCTAAATCATTAAGGGGGGGGGTGGTGGTGAGAAGGATACTTATCCTATCCTAGGTATTCCTTGAAGAGGTATTGAAACTATTGATGCCCTCGGATGGGAAGTGCTTTCATAAAATGTTGGAATACAAATCAGGTGTAATATCTTGAAGTGTCTCAATAAATTCCTAATTTAATATTGTGTATCGCCCCCCAGGTTCCTCAGATGAAGAGTTTGCCTCTGCTCTGTATCTCTTCAACCATACGCTAGTGACATCAGACCTACCCTCTCCAGCCCTGCAGGTGAGGGGAACCTCCTTTCTAATGCGGTCATTTATCTTTCATTATTTCATTACAAATGACTCGAGTCCCGGCACTACTAATAACCTGGACTGAAATACACATCTTATATGAAAGAAGAAGAAAAAAGGTTTACTGCATCTTTTTAAGAACTTAATTTGAACAGACGTACTCAAGGGGGAGGGGAGGGACCGGACGTACTCAAGGGGAGGGGAGGGACCGGACGTACTCAGGGGGAGGGACCGGACGTACTCAGGGGGAGGGACCGGACGTACTCAGGGGGAGGGACCGGACGTACTCAGGGGGAGGGACCGGACGTACTCAGGGGGAGGGACCGGACGTACTCAGGGGGAGGGACCGGACGTACTCAGGGGGAGGGACCGGACGTACTCAGGGGGAGGGACCGGACGTACTCAGGGGAGGGACCGGGGGACGTACTCAGGGGGAGGGACCGGACGTACTCAGGGGAGGGACCGGACGTACTCAGGGGGAGGGACCGGACGTACTCAGGGGGAGGGACCGGACGTACTCAGGGGGAGGGACCGGACGTACTCAGGGGGAGGGACCGGACGTACTCAGGGGGAGGGACCGGACGTACTCAGGGGGAGGGACCGGACGTACTCAGGGGAGGGAAGGGACCGGACGTACTCAGGGGAGGGAAGGGACCGGGCGTTCTCGGGGGTGGAAGGGAAGGGACCGGACGTACTCAGGGGGGGAAGGGACCGGACGTACTCAGGGGGAGGGACCGGACGTACTCAGGGGGGGACCGGACGTTCTCAGGGGGAGGGAAGGGACCGGACGTACTCAGGGGGAAGGGACCGGACGTTCTCAGGGGGAGGGAAGGGACCGGACGTTCTCAGGGGGGAGGGAAGGGACCGGACGTACTCAGGGGGGAGGGAAGGGACCGGACGTTCTCAGGGGGGAGGGAAGGGACCGGACGTACTCAGGTCTTTGCACAGCAGCTGCTGTTAGTCTGAAATAAGTCTTATTTGTCTTTCCCAGAATACCCTGCTGCAGCAGTTGGGCGTAGCTCCGTTCTCTGAGGGTCCGTGGCCCTTGTACATCAACCCTCAGTCCCTGTCGGTGCTCTCCAGAGTCCTGCTCATCTGGCAGCACAAGGCCTCTCTGCAGGGAGACCCAGACGTACCTGAGTGTATAACGATCTGGGAGAGGTAAGACCACATCATTAAATAAAACACTTTTGATATTATATTGTAACTTCCCAACAAGAAACAAAAATTGTCACTCAAACAGAAGGGAGAGTCTCACGAAGAACAACCAAAACGAAACAGGTGTGGTTTTTAAATAACCCATGGAGGTGTCCACTGAAAGCCGCAAGCAACAAGATATTTGGGCCCTAAAAGACACCCACCGTAAGTGGCCACTAAATAAAATAAATAAAATCCCACATCGCTCTGTAACATGGAATATAAAGACCAGGACCACCCTGTAACATGGAGGATGACGACCCGCACCGCCCTGTAACATGGAGGATGACGACCCGCACCGCCCTGTAACATGGAGGATGACGACCCGCACCGCCCTGTAACATGGAGGATGACGACCCGCACCGCCCTGTAACATGGAGGATGACGACCCGCACCGCCCTGTAACATGGAGGATGACGACCCGCACCGCCCTGTAACATGGAGGATGACGACCCGCACCGCCCTGTAACATGGAGGATGACGACCCGCACCGCCCTGTAACATGGAGGATGACGACCCGCACCGCTGTCTGTCTCTCTCTCTCTGTCTCTCTCTCTCTGTCTCTCTCTCTCTGTCTCTCTCTCTCTGTCTCACACACACTAAAATGCCATTTTTCCTTCAAAGTTTATCAACTTTCAAATCAGAATTACTTTCCCATTGTTTCCTCAACTGTAGTGTATGATGTACCATTTTGTATCTCAGAGTCTCTACTTTTATCCACCCCCAAAAAAAAAAAACGAAATTCAAATTTTGCTACGTACGATCAAATCCAGGTGGTGAATCACATATGACTGTCATAACTGTTGCTGTTCGCACCAACGAGAGGTAGCCCTATCCCTATTCTAATGGGGTACATATACGGGCCACCTTCCAGCATTCAGATGCTTGTAAAAATGGATTTGGCAATGTCATGTCATATTGGCTTTGTTAGTTGAGTTGACAAACAATGTCATCATTGTAACCAAATGCACTGTAGAACATTGTGTTTTTACCAGAGTTGTGTAGCCTACCAGAGTGGACGCAACTTCTGATTTCAGAATTGTCAATCAGTCAGATTTTAATTGTTCATGTTCATCATAAGAAATTGTTTTTGGTTTAAACAGTCAGTGTATTTGGTAATTTGTACATGAATAGTGTAGTTTCATAAAGGACAGAAACCATTTTATTTATTTTGGCGCGTGGTTGCATTCATTGGTCTGAGTGGGAGAAGTTCTGTAAAATTCAAAACTGAAATTTAATTTAGCTTTTGGGGTAAAATAAAAATTTCCATTTTATGAATTGGCTAAATGCCATGTTAATTTCTATAGATAAATATTGACAGTACTAGCTAAAAAGAAAAAAACTTGTCATTTGTAATTTTTGTTCAGAACTCTGATCTCCCTTTTTAAAATAAAACATGTTTACACAAGGTTTCTCTCTCTACTCTTTCTATCCCCGTCCCGTTCCGTCCGGTCCCTCTAGGTTTGTGGGCACCTTGAAGCAGCACACCATCCAGGGCTCTGTCCCCGGAGATGAGGACCTGAATGTGGAGCACCTCCAGCTCCTGCTGCTCCTCTTCCACAACCTGTCTGAGAGGGGGAGGCGTGCCGTGCTCACCCTGGTCACCCAGGCCATCACAGAGGTATTTAAATGCTCTTTAACTAGGTTGTCTTTGCGTTGTCGTACCATGGGCTTGGACTCGCGTCACAACTATCATGACTCCTGACTCTACCAGTGGTCTCAGACTTTGACTCAGTCTAGATCAGAACTGACTTTGTTGTCAGAACGTCTCTATCCCTGCTTAAATTAACATAATTCAAATTTGTACAAAAAAAAACACATTTAGTGCAGGTGCAAAGTTTGGTAACAGATTGATGGCCGTTCTGTTACCAAACTTTACATTTGCGTCTCCACATCATTCCGTTACTGTTGAATTGCCCACAGATACTGTAATTAGCTAGCTACCCTTATCCATGTGCAACACAGCAAGCTAGCAAGCTTTCTTGTATGTCAAACCAATAAGATGGAGCCGACCAGACATGGCATCTCTGCTTCTAGCTCCGAGGCGATAATTCCAATCATTTCGCTTCAACACTTAATAACATTTGCTAAGTATGTGACCGATAACATTTGATTTAATAAAGTCCAACGTTCCTCTCTCCTCTGCTCAGGTGGCGGGTGCCCAGCATCAGGAGGCCCAGCTCAAAGTCGTACCCCTCAACCTGGCCCGCATACTGCTGGTTCTCGACTACCTGTTGCACCAGTACTCGAAGGTTCCTATGTACCTCTTCCAACAGGTAAGTTGAATGGCTGCTCCGTCCGTTTAACGGTTTTATTAACGCTCTTGAATCAATTTCCACGGCCCAGTTGGAATCAAATTAGCATAATACCCATATCCCCCAATCAAAAATGTGTCTGTTCCTCTCTAGGTTTCTTCCTAGGTTTTTGGCCTTTCTAGGGAGTTTTTCCAAGCCACCGTGCTTCTACGCCTGCATTGC
The DNA here is from genome assembly GCF_036934945.1 of Oncorhynchus masou masou. Lineage (NCBI taxonomy): Eukaryota > Metazoa > Chordata > Actinopteri > Salmoniformes > Salmonidae > Oncorhynchus > Oncorhynchus masou. The sequence goes on along the minus strand of NC_088229.1, from coordinate 6,856,527 downwards.
TTGTTGTTTGGGGGTTTTAGGCTTGGTTTCTGTACAGCACTTTGAGATATCATCTGATGTACGAAGGGCTATATAAATACATTTGATTTGATTTAAAACCACATCTTTGGGAGTTTTATTGTCCAGAAACATTTGATCTGTTTTTTGCAGTAGGTCGTTGGTCAGGCGAGGTAGCCCTCCTAACACAATGACTGACTGGATCCCCTCTCTCTATTGCTTGCAGGTCCAGTATAATCTGCTGACCCCTCCGTGGTCAGGCCAGGGTTCAGTCCAGGACGGGTCCAAGCGCAGCGCCCTGCCGCTCTACTGCGGCTTTAAAGAGGTGGAGGAGAACTGGTCTAAGCACTGCTCGGCAGGTAGGAGTAAGTCAAAACCTTTCTGTTCTGTTTTTTTTTAAGGGGGAATAACCTCATCTGTAGATCTGGGCAGTATGGACAAACATCCATATCGCGATAGATTGACGGAGTTATCGTGACAATGATAGATTGACGGAGTTATCGTGACAATGATAGATTGACGGAGTTATCGTGATAACGAGAGATGTGACAGACGTGACTAACAGAAATGGAATAATGTGTCCCTCAACAAAGGGGGGGGGGTGTCAAAATCAAAAGTAACAGTCAGTATCTGGTGTGGCCATTAGCTGCATTAAGTACTGCAGTGCATCTCCTCCTCATGGACTGCAACAGATTTTCCAGTTATTGCTGTGAGATGTTACCCCACTCTTCCACCAAGGCACCTGCAAGATTACGGACATTTCTGGGTGGAATGGCCCTAGCCCCCACCCTCCAATCAGGTCCCAGACGTGCTCAATGGGATTGAGATCCGGGCTCTTCGCTGGCCATGGCAGAACAGACATTCGTGTCTTGCAGGAAATCACGCACAGAAAGAGCAGTATGGCTGGTGGCATTGTCATGCTGGAGGGTCATGTCAGGATGAGCCTGCAGGAAGGGTACCACATGAGGGAGGAGGACGTCTTCCCTGTAACGCACAGTGTTGAGATTGCCTGCAATGATAACAAGCTCAGTTCGATGATGCTGTGACACACCGTCCCAGACCATGACTGACCCTCCACCTCCAAATCGATCCCGCTCCAGAATACAGGCCTCGGTGTAACGCTCATTCCTTCGACGATAAATGCGAATCCGACCATCACCCCTGGTGAGACAAAACCGAGACTCGTCAGTGAAGAGCACTTTTTGCCAGTCCTGTCTGGTCCAGCGACGGTGGGTTTGTGCCCATAGGCGACGTTGTTGCCGGTGGTGTCTGGTGAGGACTTGCCTTACAACAGGCCTACATGCCCTCAGTCCAGCCTCTCTCAGCCTATTGCGGACAGTCTGAGCACTGATGGAAGGATTGTGCGTTCCTGGTGTAACTCGGGAAGTTGTTGTTGCCATCCTCTACCTGTCCCGCAGGAGTGATGTTCGGATGTACCGATCCTGTGCAGGTGTTACAAATGGTCTGCACTGCGAGGACTTTGCTATCCGTCCTGTCTCACTGTAGCGCAGTCTTATTTCTCAGCAAACTTAGACATTTGTAAATATTGCCCTGGCCACATCTGCAAGTCCTCATGCCTCCTTGCAGCATGCCTAAGGCACGTTCACGCAGACATGGGACTAACAGAAATGGAATCCTTTGGTGTTTTTCAGAGTCAAAGAAAGGCCTCTTCAGTGTCCTAAGTTTTCATAACTGTGACCTTAATTGCCTACCATCTGTCAGCTGTTAGTGTCTTAACGATTCCACAGGTGCATGTTCATTAATGGTTCATTGAACAAGCATGGGAAACTGTGTTTAAACCTTTACTATGAAGTTCTACGTAAAACCCTTGTAGCTGATTGGGTGATAACGGTTTTTAACGTTCTCTCCTCTGTTAGATTCCACAGTAGTGCAGCCCAAATTCTACTCGTCCTGTCACCCGAAGCGTCAGAGGACGACAAGCAGACTTTCAGCAAGGTGAAACTACACATCAAAACTGTGAATTTATTAGTCCAGGATAAAAAATTTAAAAAAACAATCTATATGGAGAGACATAACCCATTACAAACCGGACATTTTTTAAATAGGACATTTATAAAAGTCTCATAACAAAGTCATGAAGATTATACCTGAAGGAGATGAGTAAAGTCGTGTGTTTAAAAAAAAAATCTTTATCCAGGTGTTCCAGAAGCTGTTCAACGGATGAAGTATAATGAGCTTTGGCATGTCTGTCTCCTGCTCTCTGCCGGCTCTCACTTTGACACAGCCAGGAGACAGGAGAACAAGCCCATCACACCTATGGTGAGGAACCAACACACACACTCAACTGTAGAGGAACTAATGTCCTCACAACTATAGTTATACTTATAGTGTAGTTCCTGGTGTAAACACACACACACGATAATCCTGGAACTAACACCATCATCTCTCTGTTCTCAGGAGGCATGCTCCCTGCAGTACTACTTCCTGGTGCTGTGGAGGATCCTTTTGCCTAGTCCCTCTAAGGCATACATGGAGCAGCTGAAGGATGGCCTGGAGAACCCAGTGAGAGTGACATTCTCCACACCCTGGGCTGGTCCTCACGACTCAGAGTCCCCACATATGTCAACTGGATCAAGGTATGTTGCCCTCCGTTCGTCAGCCAGCCAGTCAGTCAGTTAGTAGGTCAGCCAGCCAGCCAGTCAGTCAGTCAGTTAGTAGGTCGGCCAGTCAGTCAGTCAGTAGGTCGGCCAGCCAGTCAGTCAGTTAGTAGGTCGGTCAGTCAGTTAGTAGGTCAGTCAGTAGGCCGGCCAGCCAGCCAGTCAGTCAGTCAGTTAGTAGGTCGGCCAGTCAGATGTACCGATCCTGTGCAGAGTCAGTCAGTAGGTCGGCCAGTCAGTCAGGTCGGCCAGTCTCACTCAGTAGCCAGTCAGTCTTAGCCAGTCAGTCAGTAGGCCAGCCAGTCAGTCATAGGCCGGCCAGTCAGTGCAATTTAGTGCCCTGGCCACCAGTCATCTGCCGGTCGGCTCATGCCTCCTTGCAGCATGGCTAAGGCACGGTCACGTCAGAGAGCAGGGACTCCGGGTAGGCCGGCGGTCAAGTCAGTCAGTAGGCCTTTTGGTGTTTTTCAGAGTCAGTAGGCCGGGCCGGTCTCTTTAGGCGGCCTAAGTTTTCATAACCGTGACCTTCAATTGCCTAACGGCCGGCCGGTCAGTCTGTCAGCTGTTAGTGTCTTAACGGCCGGCCGGTCCACAGGTGCATGTTCATTAATGGTTCAGTTCAGCCAGCCAGTTGACCGGCCGGTCAGTTACTAGGTCAGCCAGTCAGTCAGTCAGTAGGCCGGCCAGCCAGCCAGTCAGTCAGTAGGTCGGCCAGCCAGCCAGTCAGTCAGTAGGTCGGCCAGCCAGTCAGTCAGTAGGTGATTGCCAGTCATAAGGTCGGCCAGCCAGTCAGTCGTTCGGCCAGCCAGTCTGTTAGATTCCAGCAGTAGTGCAGGCCGGCCAGCCAGTCAGTCAGCGGCCTGTCAGCCAGTCAGTCAGTAGGCCAGTCAGTCAGACCAGTCAGTCAGTAGGCCAGTCAGCAAGGCCAGAAACTACACATCAAGGCCGGCCAGCCAGTCAGTCAGTAGGCCGGCCAAAAGTTTCAAAAGGCCGGCCAGCCAGTCAGTCAGTAGGAGAGCCAGTCACCCAGTACAAAGCCAGTCAGTTTTTAGTTTTTAAATCAGTAGGCCGGCCAGCCAGTCAAAGTCTCGGCCAGCAAAGTCAGTCAGTAGGCCGGCCAGCCAGTCAGTCATAGGCCTGGCCAGCCAGTCATCAGTAAAGTCAGTCAGTGGTTAAAAAAGTCAGTCAGTCAGTCAGTAGGTCGGCCAGTCAGTCAGTCAGTCAGTAGGTCGGCCAGTCAGTAGGCCGGCCAGCCAGTCAGTCAGTAGATCGGCCAGTCAGTCAGTCAGTCAGTAGGTCGGCCAGCCAGTCAGTCAGCTCAGTCAGTGGCCGGCCAGTCAGTCAGTAGGTGGCCAGCCAGTCAGAGACAGGAGCCAGTCAGTCAGTAGGTCGGCCAGCCAGTCAGTCAGTAGGTCGGCCAGCCAGTCAGTCAGTAGGTCGGCCAGCCAGTCAGTCAGTAGGCCGGCCAGCCAGTCAGTCAGTAGGTCGGACAGCCAGTCAGTTAGGTAGCCTTATAGTGTAGTTCCTGCCAGTCAGTCACAGGTCGGCCAGCCAGTCAGTCATCCGGCCAGCCAGTCAGTCAGTATCTCCGTGCCAGCCAGTCAGTCAGCATGCCGGCCAGCCAGCCAGTCAGTACTACTTCCTGTCAGTGCTGGTCGGCCAGCCAGTCCAGTAGGCCGGCCAGCCAGTCAGTCAGTAGGCCGGCCAGCCAGTCAGTCAGTAGGATGGCCAGCCAGTCACCCAGGTGAGCCAGTCAGTCATTCTTCAGCCAGTCAGTCAGTAGGTCCCAGCCAGTCAGTCAGTAGGTCCCCAGCCAGTATGTCAGTAGGTGGATCAGTCAGTAGGCCGCCAGCCAGTCAGTCAGCCAGGCCGCCAGCCAGTCAGTCAGTAGGCCGGCCAGCCAGCCAGTCAGTCAGTTAGTAGATCGGCCAGCCAGCCAGTCAGTCAGTCAGTTAGTAGGTCGGCCAGTCAGTCAGTTAGTCGGTCAGTCAGTCAGTAGGCCAGCCAGTTAGTCGGTCAGTCAGTCAGTAGGCCAGCCAGTTAGTCGGTCAGTCAGTCAGTAGGCCAGCCAGTCAGTCAGTCAGTAGGCCGGCCAGCCAGTCAGTCAGTCAGTCAGTAGGTCGGCCAGCCAGCCAGTCAGTAGACCGGCCGGTCAGTTAGTAGGCCGGCCAGCCAGTCAGTCAGTCAGTCAGTCGGCCAGCCAGTCAGTCAGTCAGTAGGCCAGCCAGTCAGTCAGTAGGTTGCCCGGCCAGTCAGTCAGTCAGTAGGTTGCCCGTCAGTCAGTCAGTAGGTCGCCCAGCCGGTCAGTCAGTAGGTCGCCAGTCGGTCAGTCAGTAGGTCGCCAGTCAGTCAGTCAGTAGGTCGCCCGGTCAGTCAGTCAGTAGGTCGGCGGCCGGTCAGTCAGTCAGTAGGTCGCCCGGCCGGTCAGTCAGTCAGTAGGGCCCCGGCCGGTCAGTCAGTCAGTAGGCCGCCGGGCCGGTCAGTCAGTCAGTAGGCGCCCGGCCGGTCAGTCAGTCAGTAGGTCGCCCGGCCGGTCGTCAAGTCAGTAGGTCGCCCGGCCGGTCAGTCAGTAGGTCGCCCGGCCGGTCAGTCAGTAGGTCGCCCGGCCGGTCAGTCAGTAGGTCGCCCGGCCGGTCAGTCAGCCAGTAGGTCACCCGGCCGGTCGGTCAGTCAGAAGGCCAGCCAGCCAGCCAGTCAGCCAGTCAGTCAGTCAGTGGGTCGCCCGGCCGGTCAGTTATTCCCCTCGGACAAGTCTTGTTTTTTTCTTCATTATGTCAGAAGCTGTTGTCTTACGTAATAAATATAAGACTAGGTAGCTATTCATGTTTTGTAACTACATTTGATATCATTTCAACAATTTGGATTCCATCTCATCCCTTGTGGATCGATAAACCACTTGTTGGATTAAGCTGTTAGTGAAAAACTCTTGACTGTTCATTCCTCTGTTTTCTCTCTGGTCAATCTCAGGAGCATCTGGTGACTCAGGGGATGAAGGGAGACCAAGCTTCGTCTCTGATCGAGGTGGCTTCCTCCAGATGCAGCACCGTCAAGTATGACGTGGAGCTGGCTGAAGAGTACATCGCTAGACAGGTGGGTTGTGGGATAGTGTCGGGTTAAAATACCAGTATCGTGGCAAAGAAAAACAAAACAAGATAATTTTAACTTTATGTAAAAGAAAACAAACCTTCATTATTTTTGTCATACAGCCACGTGTATTTTCCAAACTATACCACACTATTTTTACGTACAGCAGGTGTTTTTATGTTTGCCATGGATACAAAACATATTGCGATACTGGTATCGCCCAGCTAGATATTTAACAGTGTGTGTTCATGTTTGAGCATATATGAAACCGTGTGTGTGTTGTTCAATGCTCAATAAATCAAATCAAATTTATTTATATAGCCCTTCGTACATCAGCAGATATCTCAAAGTGCTGTACAGAAACACAGCCTAAAACCCCGGTGGTTAGGAAAAACTCCCTAGAAAGGCCAAGTGTTAGATTATTTACAGATTTGCTACAAATGATGCATCATTTTAATATAGATTACATTCAGAGCCACGCATGTCTGTGTCTAACCTCCCTTCCCCTATAGATCTCAGCGTTCTCCTGTGTGGACCCCAGCTCCATCCTGCCCTTGTACCAGGTCCCCTCCCTACAGGCCATCTATACTCTGGACGCCGTCATCTCCAAGGTCCAGGTGTCTCTGGACGAACATTTCTCCAAGGTGGCGGCGGAGACGGACCCTCTCAAGCCCTCGGAGATCACCAAAAACCTGCTGCCCGCTACACTGCAGCTCATAGACGTGTACACAGCCTTCACCAGGTGAGAGAAATCCACTATCCTCTCTCTCTACTACTTTACTGTTCTCCCGTCTGGGGCAGAACAACTGAGACTGTGTTCTCCTGTCTGGGGCAGAACAACTGAGACTGTCTTCTCCTGTCGGGGCAGAACAACTGAGACTGTGGGGGGCAGAACAACTGAGACTGTGTTCTCCCTGTCTGGGGCAGAACAACTGAGACTGTGTTCTCCTGTCGGGGGCAGAACAACTGAGACTGTGTTCTCCCGTCTGGGGCAGAACAACTGAGACTGTGTTCTCCCGTCTGGGGCAGAACAACTGAGACTGTGTTCTCCTGTCTGGGGGCAGAACAACTGAGACAGTTCTCCTGTCGGGGGCAGAACAACTGAGACTGTGTTCTCCTGTCGGGGGCAGAACAACTGAGACTGTTCTCCTGTCGGGGGCAGAACAACTGAGACTGTTTCTCCTGTCGGGGGCAGAACAACTGAGACTGTGTCGGGGGCAGAACAACTGAGACTCTCCTGTCTGGGGCAGAACAACTGAGACTGTGGCAGAACAACTGAGACTGTGTTCTCCCGTCTGGGGCAGAACAACTGAGACTGTGTTCTCCCGTCTGGGGCAGAACAACTGGGGGCAGAACAACTGAGACTGTGTTCTCCCGTCTGGGGCAGAACAACTGAGACTGTGTTCTCCCGGGGCAGAACAACTGAGACTGTGTTCTCCCGTGTTCTCCCGTCTGGGGCAGAACAACTGAGACTGTGTTCTCCCGTCTGGGGCAGAACAACTGAGACTGTGTTCTCCCGTCTGGACTGGCAGAACAGACTGTGTTCTCCCGTCGACTGTGTTCTCCCGTCTGGGGCAGAACAACTGAGACTGTGTTCTCCTGTCGGGGCAGAACAACTGAGACTGTTCTCCTGTCTGGGGCAGAACAACTGAGACTGTTCTCCTGGGGCAGAACAACTGAGACTGTGTTCTCCTGTCGGGGAGACAGAACAACTGAGACTGTTCTCCCGTCTGGGGCAGAACAACTGAGACTGTGTTCTCCTGTCGGGGCAGAACAACTGAGACTGTTCTCCTGTCGGGGGCAGAACAACTGAGACTGTTCTCCTGTCTTCTTCAAATAATAGCCTCAGTTGGCAGTAAACACACACAAAAAAATTGTCTTCTTTGTATCTTGAAAAATAACGTGTTGTTTTTGTATTGTGAAAATGAGTGATGTATTGTGTGTCTCAGGTCCTACCTTCTGATGAGCCTACCAGAGGAAGGAGAGAACAAGCTGTCAGAGGCTAAACTTCAGGGTTACGCCGCAGTGTTGTCTATAGGCTCCATGCGCTGCAAAGCCAACCTGCTCGGTACGTACTAGTGGGCTTATGGGTTTGGGCACGTTCTAGAGAAATGAATATATATTCAGAAAGATCTCGTCAGCAATACCGAGTTAGTCTACTGTTTTCAGTCATAGACGAGCAGCGACCCCCCTCAGTCCTCCTCTCACTCAACAACTGTGTGTTCCTTCACTGTGTGTTCCTTCACTGTGTGTTCCTTCACTGTGTGTTCCTTCACTGTGTGTTCCTTCGCTGTGTGTTCCTTCACTGTGTGTTCCTTCGCTGTGTGTTCCTTCACTGTGTGTTCCTTCACTGTGTGTTCCTTCACTGTGTGTTCCTTCACTGTGTGTTCCTTCGCTGTGTGTTCCTTCACTGTGTGTTCCTTCGCTGTGTGTTCCTTCGCTGTGTGTTCCTTCACTGTGTGTTCCTTCACTGTGTGTTCCTTCACTGTGTGTTCCTTCACTGTGTGTTCCTTCACTGTGTGTTCCTTCACTGTGTGTTCCTTCACTGTGTGTTCCTTCACTGTGTGTTCCTTCACTGTGCGTTCCTTCGCTGTGCGTTCCTTCGCTGTGCGCTCCTTCGCTGTGCGCTCCTTCGCTGTGCGTTCCTTCGCTGTGCGCTCCTTCGCTGTGCGTTCCTTCGCTGTGCGTTCCTTCACTGTGCGTTCCTTCACTGTGTGTTCCTTCACTGTGTGTTCCTTCACTGTGTGTTCCTTCACTGTGTGCTCCTTCACTGTGTGTTCCTTCACTGTGTGTTCCTTCACTGTGTGTTCCTTTACTGTGTGTTCCTTCACTGTGTGTTCCTTTACTGTGTGTTCCTTCACTGTGTGTTCCTTCACTGTGTGTTCCTTTACTGTGTGTTCCTTCACTGTGTGTTCCTTTACTGTGCGTTCCTTCACTGTGTGTTCCTTCACTGTGCGTTCCTTCACTGTGTGTTCCTTCACTTGTTCAGGTCAGAATGTGATGCAGAACCTTCACTGTGCCCTTCACTGTGTGTTCCTCAACACTGTGTTCCCTAACATCCACTGTGTGTTCCTTCAGGGGGCTGGCCTTCACTGTGCCCCCCTTCACTGTAGCGGAGGTGGTTTTACTGATCCACCGCTCCTTCACTGTGTGTTCCTTCACTGAGGCTGTTCGCTTTAAACAGGGTGCCTTCACTGTGTGTTCTGGGATTCAGCCTGTGTTCCCCCTCACATAATGACTGTCTGGGATACAGCCTGTGTTCCCCCTCAGCATAATGACTGTCTGGGATACAGCCTGTGTTCCCCCTCAGCATAATGACTGTCTGGGATCAGCCTGTGTTCCCCCTCAGCATAATGACTGTCTGGGATCAGCCTGTGTTCCCCCTACTAATGACTGTCTTCACCTGTGTCCCCCCCTCACTGCATAATGACTGTCTGGGATACCTTCTGTGTTCCCCCCACAGCTAATGACTGTCTTCACTGTGCGCCCTCCTTCACTGTCTGGGATTCACCTGTGTTCCCCCTCAGCATAATGACTGTCTTCACATGGGAGCCTGTGTTCCCCTCAGCATAATGACTGTCTGGGATACAGCCTGTGTCCCCCCTCAGCATAATGACTGTCTGGGATACCTTCCCCCGGCCGCATAATGACTGTCTGGGAGACGCCTGGAACAACATCAGCATAATGACTGTCTGGGATATAGCCTAACATGTCCCCCCTCATGGGTGTGTCTGGGAGACAGGGTGTGTTCCCCCCTCAGCATAATGACTGTCTGGGATACAGCCTGGTTTGTCAGCATAATCCACTGTCTGGGATACAGTCTGTGTGTGGTTATGAATAATGACTGTCTGGGAAACAGCCCTGTGTTCCCCCTCAGCATAATGACTGTCTGGGATACAGCCTGTGTTCCCCCTCAGCATAATGACTGTCTGGGATACAGCCTGTGTTCCCCCCTCAGCATAATGACTGTCTGGGATACAGCCTGTGTTCCCCCTCAGCATAATGACTGTCTGGGATACAGCCTGTGTTCCCCCCTCAGCATAATGACTGTCTGGGATACAGCCTGTGTCCCCCCCTCAGCATAATGACTGTCTGGGATACAGCCTGTGTCCCCCCTCAGCATAATGACTGTCTGGGATACAGCCTGTGTTCCCCCTCAGCATAATGACTGTCTGGGATACAGCCTGTGTTCCCCCCCTCAGCATAATGATTGATTGAGTGAATGACATGATTGATAGATTGATTTGTCATAATGACTTTCTGGGAAACTGCCAGTTGTCCCATGCATAATGACTGTCCATGGGATCACACCCGATCCAACCGTTAATGACCCTGGTTAGATACAGCCTGGGGGATACAACACATTTTTCTGGGATGACGCCTGGGTTCCCCAGCATAATGACTGTCTGGGAGTAAGACTGTGTCCCCCCCCTCAGCATAATGACTGTCTGGGATACAGCCTCTTCTCTCAGCGTAATGACTGTCTGGGATACAGCCTGTGTTCCCGTCCGAGAGCTACATTGAGTGCCATCCAGATTGATAGATCATCTGGGCACGCCTGTTTTCAGTAAACCAGTCCCATGGCTCTGGCCATGGCTGTCACACTCAAACACATCCTCCTCCCTCTGGTCCGCCTCACCGGAGACCTCATTGTGTGAGTTATTCTCTAATTCCAGCAGCAGCCACTTCCACAATAGTCGATATTACATCAACGTCTTCCACTATTGCAATGCCAATATACCTTTCAGGATAACATATGCAATTCTCCCATTGACTGGGGTCTGTGTTTTCATCCAGAGGCTCATCTGGAAGTGAGCGCCTGTTGTGTGTCTGAGATTTCCTCCTTCTCTGGTCCGCATTTACATTTAAGACCTCATTTGTGAGTTATTCTCTTATCCAGAGCGACTTACAAATTGGTGAATTCACCTTCTGACATCAATGGAACAGCCACTTTACAATAGTGCATCTAAATCATTTTTCAAGGGGGGTGAGAAGGATTACTTATCCTATCCTAGGTATTCCTTGAAGAGGTGGGGTTTCAGGTGTCTTCCGCTAGAAACCACTGGCTCCACAGTCATTAGTTCCATACTGGAAATTATTGTATGCCCCCCCCCCCCCCAGGACTGAGGATGAACCCCCCAGGTTGAACCTCTCTTCCAGGGGGCAGCATTAACACTCCCCCCCCCAGGACTGAGGAGTTGAACCCTCCCCAGGTTGAACCTCTCTTCCAGGGGGCAGCATTAACACTCTTTCCCCCCCCCCCAGGACTGAAGAGTTGAACCCTCCCCAGGTGGTACATGCCCTGCTCCCCCTCCTCTTGGAGAGCAGCACGGAGAGCGTAGCTGAGATCTGCTTGACCTCGCTAGAGCGTATCCTGGGTCCCGCTGAGTCGGACACCTTCCTGTCCCACGTCTACCAGAGACTGGTCACAGGATGCTACAACATCATCGCCAACCACTCCGACCCCAACAGGTGAGACTTGAACTTTGACCCGAGCAGTTAGGCTGAGACTGGAGTTGAGTCCCCCCCCCGAGCGGAAATTAATTAGACTATTGCTGTCCATCAATGATCCCCCTAATCAACTTGACAGGGCTTAAGAAAAACAGTTACATGTCCCCCACCTCAATAGAGTGAAAAGTTGACTTTAAATTAAGACATATTCGAAGGTGATTGACAGCTGTCATTTTGTTCAATGTGTTGTGTCTTAGTGGTCTGGATGAGTCTGTGTTGGAGGAGTGTCTGCAGTATCTGGAGAGACAGCTGGAAAGCAGCCAAGTGTGCAAGGCCATGGAGGACTTCTTCTCCTTCAGGTTTGTCTGCCGTTTTCTGGTGTGGCTCAGTCGGTGAGAGCCGTGCTCCGACCAAAACACAAGAGGTCGTGGGTTCAATTCCCACAGGGGTTTGTGGTACGTATTTTTCCAACGCACGACCGCAGACTAAGCCGTTCACGTCGACGGCTCGTGAGCAAGTTTGGGGAAGCGATCTCCCCCCCCAAAAAAAAAAAATATGTACTCACCCACTGATGAAAGACGGTGAATATGCCCCCTCAATGGGGATAGGAGCGTTACTCTCGTGCCTGACAGGGGAGGCTTTAGGCCTACTTTGGGAGTTTGGGAGAATTTTTATATAACTAAAGACAGATTAGAGTTATTTCTTTATTTTATTTTTTGTCTTGTGTTTTTCCACTGCGATTGTATTTTGGAATGTTGCGATAAGCCTAGGAGTTTGTGGCTGCGTTTCATTAAAAGCCGCACCTCAACAATCAGATATGTAATACTTGGAACGCTGCCCAAAATGCTCACCTCAACAATCAGATATTTAATATTTGAACGCTGCCCAAAATGCTCACCTCAACAATCAGATATTTAATACTTGGAACGCGCCCAAAATGCTCACCTCAACAATCAGATATTTAATATTTGCCCAAAATGCTCACCTCAACAATCAGATATGTAATACTTGGAACGCTGCCCAAAATGCTCACCTCAACAATCAGATATTTAATACTTGGAACGCTGCCCAAAATGCTCACTTCTCGATGTGTAGTAAACTAAATCATGCTCTCTGGTGTAGTAATTTTGGTTATTTTCTTTATTTCTGTTTAGACAGGAGTAATTATATAATTTTGTTATTTATCTTCCCGTATCCTATTGGACGAGCTGCCGATGGTCTCTTAACTTTCTCTCTCTTGTTTTGTGTCTCAGTGGAGAACTGGTTCAGATCATGATGGCTACAGCCAATGAAAACCTATCTGCTAAATTCTGCAACCGGGTGCTGAAATTCTTCACCAAACTCTTCCAGCTCAGTAAGTTTACCCTCACACCTCTGTTTTCCCCATCCCAAACCAGTTCTGCCTCCCAGACCAAAGTGTTGTTCCATACTGACCAACTAGAGACTTGTCCGCTCATCCTAATCTTGACGTCAACCCTTTTTTTTTTTTTTTTTACTCTTGTTTCTCAAGTTCGTTTCAGTTCTACCATCCCATTCATGTCCTAAAACCTCTCCTCGCTTATTCCACCTCAGCGGAGAAGAGTCCCAACCCCAGCCTGTTGTGTCTGTGCGGCTCCCTGGCCCAGCTGGCGTGTGTAGAGCCGTCCAGACTGCAGTCGTGGCTCAGCCGCATGACGGCCACGCCCCCCAAGGACTCGGAGCATCTGGAGACGGTGCAGGAGAACAGGGCGCTGCTACAGGTGTGTGTGTGTGTGTGTGTGTGTGTTTTATTTATTTACCTTTATTTTACCAGGCAAGTCAGTTAAGAACAAATTCTTATTTTCAATGACGGCCTAGGAACAGTGGGTAAACTGCCTGTTCAGGGGCAGAACGACAGATTTGTACCTTGTCAGCTCGGGATTCGAACATGCAACCTTTCGGTTACTAGTCCAACGCTCTAACCACTAGGCGACCCTGCCGCCCCTGTGTTTGTTTGTCAGCACAAAAGCAGTTCTCAAGACTGGTCAACATTAAACCGTTTCAACTACAGGTAACTGCCGAAATCAAGGAGACACTTGAGTAAATGAGGGATACAAAGTATATTGAAAGCAGGTGCTTCCACACCAGGTGTGGTTCCTGCGTTAATTAAGCAATTAACATCCCATCATGCTTAGGGACAGGTATGAAAATGCTGGACAGGCCATTATTTTGGGTACCATGGGTACGCTCTCATCCACGGGGCACGAGTGATCACTGGATGGTTTGATGAGCATGAAAACGATGTAAACCATATGCCCCTATACCCCTGAGCTGACAAGGTACAAATCTGTCGTTCTGCCCCTGAACAGGCAGTTGACCCACTGTTCCGAGGCCAGTTAACCCACTGTTCCGAGGCCAGTTAACCCACTGTTCCGAGGCCAGTTAACCCACTGTTCCGAGGCCAGTTAACCCACTGTTCCGAGGCCAGTTAACCCACTGTTCCGAGGCCAGTTAACCCACTGTTCCGAGGCCAGCTAACCCACTGTTCCCAGACCGTCATTGAAAATAAGAATTTGTTCTTAACTGACTTGCCTGGTTAAATAAAGGTAAAATTAAAAAACTTAAAAAAATAAAAAAATAAAAAACTGCCGTGGCCGTCTCTCAGTCACCAGATCTCAACCAGATTGAACACTTAGGGGAGATTCTGGAGTGGTGCCTGAGACAGCGTTTTCCACCACCATCAACAAAACACCAAATTATCGAATTTCTTGTGGAGAATGGGTGTCACATCCCTCCAATAGAGTTCCAGACGCTTGTAGAATCCATGCCAAGGTGCGTTGAAGCTGTTCTGGCTCGTGGTGACACCCAACGACCCTATTAAAGACACTATAATTTGGAGTTTCCTTTATCTTGTCAGTTACATTATTACATATCCTCTTCGTGTTTTTTCTAGAATTGTTTGTACTCTTTTATCGGGGGTTTTGTTGAACGGTAGACCAAAACTTAGACACTACAACATGGATCAAAAACATTTCGGTACTAGAATTTTTGTGTTACTTTCGATACTTCTGTCAAATGTCTTCTCACGTCGTCTACTGATTGAGAGAAGATCAACTCTGTAGATCAGTGTAGCTGATGTGGCCTTACCGTGCCTGGTCCCCTCTCATACTGCCTCTCGTCTGTCCTGAGGAACCACTGGGAGTCTGGACTGTACCATGTTATCTCCTCTCTCATACTGCCTCTCATCTGTCCTGAGGAACCTCTGGGAGTCTGGACTGTACCATGTTATCTCCTCTCTCATACTGACTCTAGTCTGTCCTGAGGAACCACTGGGAGTCTGGACTGTACCATGTTATCTCTCTAGTCTGTACTGAGGAACCTCTGGGAGTCTGGACTGTACCATGTTATCTCCTCTCTCATACTGCCTCTCGTCTGTCCTGAGGAACCTCTGGGAGTCTGGACTGTACCATGTTATCTCCTCTCATACTGACTCTAGTCTGTCCTGAGGAACCACTGGGAGTCTGGACTGTACCATGTTATCTCCTCTCTCATACTGCCTCTAGTCTGTGTACCATGTTATCTCCTCATACTGCCTCTAGTCTGGACTGTACCATGTTATCTCCTCTCTCATACTGACTCTAGTCTGTCCTGAGGAACCACTGGGAGTCTGGACTGTACCATGTTATCTCCCCTCTCATACTGCCTCTCGTCTGTCCTGAGGAACCTCTGGGAGTCTGGACTGTACCATGTGTTCTCCCCTCTCATACTGTCTCTCGTCTGTCCTGAGGAACCACTAGGAGTCTGGACTGTACCATGTTATCTCCTCTCTCATACTGACTCTAGTCTGGACTGTACCATGTTATCTCCCCTCTCATACTGCCTCTAGTCTGTCCTGAGGAACCACTGGGAGTCTGGACTGTACCATGTGTTCTCCCCTCTCATACTGACTCTAGTCTGTCCTGAGGAACCACTAGGAGTCTGGACTGTACCATGTTATCTCCTCTCTCATACTGCCTCTCGTCTGTCCTGAGGAACCTCTGGGAGTCTGGACTGTACCATGTGTTCTCCCCTCTCATACTGCCTCTCGTCTGTCCTGAGGAACCTCTGGGAGTCTGGACTGTACCATGTGTTCTCCCCTCTCATACTGACTCTAGTCTGTCCTGAGGAACCTCTGGGAGTCTGTCCTGACCTCTGGGAGTCTGGACTGTACCATGTTATCTCCCCTCTCATACTGCCTCTCGTCTGTCCTGAGGAACCTCTGGGAGTCTGGACTGTACCATGTTATCTCCTCTCTCATACTGACTCTAGTCTGTCCTGAGGAACCACTGGGAGTCTGGACTGTACCATGTTATCTCCCCTCTCATACTGACTCTAGTCTGTCCTGAGGAACCACTGGGAGTCTGGACTGTACCATGTTATCTCCTCTCTCATACTGACTCTAGTCTGTCCTGAGGAACCACTGGGAGTCTGGACTGTACCATGTTATCTCCTCTCTCATACTGCCTCTAGTCTGTCCTGAGGAACCACTGGGAGTCTGGACTGTACCATGTTATCTCCTCTCTCATACTGCCTCTAGTCTGTCCTGAGGAACCACTGGGAGTCTGGACTGTACCATGTTATCTCCTCTCTCATACTGCCTCTAGTCTGTCCTGAGGAACCACTGGGAGTCTGGACTGTACCATGTTATCTCCTCTCTCATACTGCCTCTAGTCTGTCCTGAGGAACCACTGGGAGTCTGGACTGTACCATGTTATCTCCTCTCTCATACTGCCTCTAGTCTGTCCTGAGGAACCACTGGGAGTCTGGACTGTACCATGTTATCTCCTCTCTCATACTGCCTCTAGTCTGTCCTGAGGAACCACTGGGAGTCTGGACTGTACCATGTTATCTCCTCTCTCATACTGCCTCTAGTCTGTCCCTGAGGAACCACTGGGAGTCTGGACTGTACCATGTTATCTCCTCTCTCATACTGACTCTAGTCTGTCCTGAGGAACCACTGGGAGTCTGGACTGTACCATGTTATCTCCCCTCTCATACTGCCTCTAGTCTGTCCTGAGGAACCTCTGGGAGTCTGGACTGTACCATGTTATCTCCCCTCTCATACTGACTAGTCTGTCCTGAGGAACCACTGAACTGGGCTCCCGAGTGGCGCATCGGTGTAAGGCACTGCATCTCAGTGCTAGAGGCGTCACTACAGACACCCTGGTTCGAATCCAGACTGTATCACAACCGGCCGTGATTGGGAGTCCCATAGGGCGGCGCTCAATTGGCCCAGCGTCGTCCGGGTTTGGCCGGTGTAGGCCGTCATTGTAAATAAGAATTTGTTCTTAACTGACTTGCCTAGTTAAATAAAGGTTAAATAAATCAACTCGGTCTGGGCTGCATAGCCATTTAAGATGCACAAAAGTTAACACACTTTAATAATTCGACACAGCATGTATAACTGTCCATACAGGATAGAACACGTTACAATGCAAGAAGATACCGGAAGCTTCCAGCGTTGTAGGCTAACTTTCTTTTGCTAGCTAACAGCTGAAGCTAACGTCAGTTCATGACCTTAGTACCTAGTTTGTGATAATATGCAAAAACACGGGGCTAGATATTGCTGATTTCAAATGCTGCTCCAACGACTTTATTCATCCATTTTGTCTGGCCTGCCTCTCGTCTGTCCCAGTCAAGATGGCGTTAGCTCCAGCTTCAGAGTGTGTGTGACATCATGGGTCTTAAAGAGACAGGCACACTTTAAAAAATAATAATAATAATAACAGATTGCTTCCCTTTTTTTTTTCTTTTTTTTTTTTGCAATTGTTGATGATCAGTACAATACAATAAGTATCAAATGGAAGGGAAGCAGATTGTTTTTCGTCTGTCGCCCCGTGACATCAGCCCAAAAACAAACTCAATAACTCAATTCATTCACACACTCCTATTTGAACATGAATCCACCTGTTTTGTGACTTGACCGTGGCTGCATCTTGATTTACCCAGTTTATCAAGAGAGACTTACCATTCAAATAAATGATTACCATTATGTTATATTATTAGTAAAAAATAAAAAAATAAAATAGATTTTGTGTGATTTGTATAATTGATTAATTTAATGCATCCATTCTAAATGTAATGAGTTTGAACTCCACAGACATGTCTCGATTAAGGGCCATTCTGGGACTTTGGCTAATAGTCTTTTTATTTTGTTTGCTGTGGTATTGTTTTGTTATTAAGTAACGTGATGGTATCGTGATACCCGGCATCAGTATTGAAGTCAAAATATCCTTGTGGGTACTTTACGTGGATTTATCGTCAATCATTTAACAATAATTAACATCTGTCGACCAAACTGATTTGGTTGGTCACAACTGTTTAAAAAAATAAAAATGTTTTTCTCCAGGTGCTCACCACGCACATTGTCAGGGACAACAGCCAGGTGGGCGAGGGCGTGTGCACCGTCCTGCTCTCCACCCTCATCCCCATGGCAACGGATATGCTGGCCAATGGGGACGGCGCTGGCTTCCCGGAACTCATGGTGATCATGGCGACCCTAGCCAGCGCCGGTCAGGGGGCGGGGCATCTGCAGCTGCATCGCGCTGCCATCGATTGGCTGACCAGATGGTAAGATATGTTTCTGATGTGTAGAACTGGTGATGTGACTATTATTGGTACAACTCTTGACTAGATCTGTATGATAGTTGATGTGTTTAAATATCCAGTTAGATTCAATGGAAATATAAATCTGTTATTTTCTACAGCAAAAAGTACCTGACCCAGAAAAATGTTGTGGAGAAAGTGAGCGCAAACGTTTCCCAGGGCAAAGTAAGTACTAATTCAATCAAAAAAGAAAACCATTTGTTTAAATCAAGTTTTATATTCTGAACTGCCCTGTCTCTCTCTCTCTCTGTCGGTCTCTCTCTGTCTCTCTGTCTCTCTCTGTGTCTCTCATGTTTTCCCCTCAGCATGCCAGCATACTGGAGTGCTCCTGCCATATCATCTCCTACCTGGCTGATGTGATGAACGCCCTGAGACAGAGCAGTGGCCAGGGCTCCTCCGTGCTGCTGGTTGATGGAGAGGAGAAGGCTGTAGAGGTGGACTCAGACTGGGTTGACGAGTTGGCTGTGGAGGACGATGACTCACAGGCTGAGGACTCTGTACGGACCTCCCTCTTATCATGTTTGGATAGAAATATATAGACATAGGTTCTTTATATAGTGTGGAATAAATATAAATATGTAGAGGTTCTTTAAATAGTGTAGGAGAGAAATAAAGAGGTACTTTATATAGTGTAGAATAGATACTTAAATAGTGTAGAATAGATACTTAAATAGTGTAGAATAGATACTTAAATAGTGTAGAATAGATACTTAAATAGTGTAGAATAGATACTTAAATAGTGTAGAATAGATACTTAAATAGTGTAGAATAGATACTTTATATAGTGTAGAATAGATAAAGATAGGTACTTTATATAGGATGGAATAGATAGAAATATATATATAGATAGATGGGTACTTTATATAGTGTAGAATAGATACTTTATATAGTGTAGAATAGATACTTAAATAGTGTAGAATAGATACTTTATATAGTGTAGAATAGATACTTTATATAGTGTAGAATAGATAGAGATAGGTACTTTATATAGGATGGAATAGATAGAAATATATATATATATAGATAGATGGGTACTTCATATAGTGTAGAATAGGTACTGTATATAGGATGGAATAGATAGAAATATATATATATATAGATAGATGGGTACTTCATATAGTGTGGAATAGATGGAGAGAAGGCTAGAGGACTGTGATTCTGTGATTCCCTCCCAGCCTCTCTTCTAGCCTCTTCCTCGACCCTGCTATAGGAGAAGGTTCAAGGCCCTTCTCCTCGGACTTTCTTGTCCTATGCGTTTTGAGAAGGAGGAGGATTCGAGGAAATGAGGAAGAGATTGGGGGGGGAATCAGATGTGTTCAGTAGGGAGAACCTGAGTGTAATGGAGAGGGAATAGCGTATCTGTTAATACCGAGAGAGAAAAACAAAGCTGATTTCTCTCCGTTGTGTCGTAGGATGAAGACTCCCAGTGCAATAAGCTGTGCACCTTCACCATCACCCAGAAGGAGTTCATGAACCAGCATTGGTAAAAGAAGCCCCCCCCCCTTCATGTGATAAATACCAGTCCTTCACAATATTCCACTTCCACATAGACTGTGTTTCAATAACCTATACTTTCTGCCAAAGTGTGCAGGAAACGCCTCGTGTAAGAAATCCGGTGGGATTGCTAGCTAACTCCACCGACCAATCCCGATGCTTTTACATGTATAGGAGGGGGTGTTCTATACGAGTGTACACTTCAGTAGAAAGGACAGGTAATTGAGACGTCTCTAGGTACAACTATTTTGAGTCAACCTCCCTCTCCCTCTCCCAGGTACCACTGTCACACGTGTAAGATGCTGGACGGGGTAGGTGTGTGTACAGTGTGCGCCAAGGTCTGTCACAAAGACCATGAGATCTCCTATGCCAAATATGGCTCTTTCTTCTGTGACTGCGGGGCCAAGGAGGACGGTACCTGTCAGGTGAGACCGAATACCTCAGGTCACCATGGGAAGAGAACCACTGCGGTAACTTTTGGCTTGCTATATCACTTATTCCATCCATCCCATTGGCTTATCCTCATAACCATCAGTGCCCCAGTTAGCTTGGGATCTAGCTGTTAAATAAACATTACGTTAGGGAATCCATCCACTTGTTGTTGTTGTTGTTGTTGTTGTCTGTTTATCAAGTAGCACAACTTAAAACATCTCAGAATTAACTGGCTGACATGATTCAACTTTAAAAACAGAATTAATTCAAGTGATTCATATAAGTGATTAATATAGACAGATTTATATGGATCGTAATAATATCTGCATGCCTTGCCTGTCTGTATTTTCACTGATGTATTAGCATAGGTGTGTGTGTGTGTGTGCGTAACTGTGGTCTTGAATGCGTGTGTGTGTGTGATCAACTGTGGTCGTGTGGGTGTGTGTGTGGGATCGTGTGTGTGTGTGTGTGTGTGTGTGTGTGTGTGTGTGTGTGTGGGATCGTGTGTGTATTCAGACAGTCTGATATCTCCTCTGACCAACCTGCGGTCGTCCTCAGGCCCTGGTGAAGCGCAGCCCCAGCAGCGGCACCATGAAGGAGTCGTCAGCCTTCCAGAGTGAACTGAGGATGCCTGAGATCCGCCATCAGAGCAGCCTGGGCTCGAGCGACAAGGACAAGGTAAGACGAGGGAGAAGGGGGACACCGAGTCGGTCGTACAACTGAACGGGGGGACACCGAGTCGGTCGTACAACTGAA